>NC_059292.1:19691261-19701261 GCF_017591435.1 Portunus trituberculatus | reverse complement strand
AAGCCAACGATGCTCTAGTGAATTTGCCTTCATATGTGTGATGATCCTGGTGATGTTGATGTTGATAGTGATTTAGTGAGACATGGGAGTGACGGTGCTGTCTGCGCAGCACCTGTCTTTTCGAATCGTAATATGGACCAAATGATTGATCGGGTCTGACTTGAGCGGCCATAATAGCAAAGCAGTTACATCCTTAACTCTGGTACCTGCACAATCTAGCTCCACCAACACTCAGTAGCACATAGCACGTATAATGTAGGCAACCTTGCCCGCATGCTATAACTTCCCCTTACCTGTCACTCCATCATGCTTCGAAGTAGATGCGAAAAATTTGTGCAGTCATTAGCTCACTATATCATCACCCGGTACCCGACATCGCTAATCGCAACACTTACCTCTTCAGTCCCGTCTACACTTCAATCAGTGAGTCATATCCTACAGCAATGTTCAACATCGTAAACCGTTACCTAATCCAATATGTAAATGTAACACCCTTACTCTTCTCTCTCTCCCATATCTTCCGACTGAACCCCAAGACCATTATAAGTCTTGCATCATTCCTAGCTGTCTTGCACCACAATTTAGCAGCTGTACTCGTACACCTCTCACTACCAAGATTGGGCCACACTCTACCCACCCAAGCAACGATCGACATCACCATCCCGCCGCCGCCCGCTGCTCACCGGTAACATCCACCACCCGCATGCAAATACCAACTCCACGCTCTTATATCAATTCAACCATTATTTCACACCAGAGTATAAATCAAGAAACTGTCACCGTGCTTCTCTAATGGTCTCTCTCTCTCTCTCTCTCTCTCTCTCTCTCTCTCTCTCTGTTTCAGCACTACGTTGTCCTTTCATGTGTGTTATGGCTCCTAAGTGATCACATCGACATGCCCGTATATTGAAATGTAATTTAGCAAATGACTGTTACATAAGGGAACAAATTCCAACGGTGGAGACGCAATCGAAAGGGAGAAAATAAAGCAGGAGAGATAGTAAGAATGGAGGGAAGAGGCTGGAAGGAGAGAAGGAGGGAGAAAGGAAGGAAGGAGGTAAGGCATGGGAACGAAAAGGAGCCGGATGAAAAAAAAAGAGAACATGTGTTTACTTTATATTGAGATTTTTAACATCCTTCCTTCTAATTTTATCAGTTTTCTTTCTTTTCCCTTTATTTTCTTCTTTCACGCATAAATTTCGTCCCTCTTTCTCCTTCCCTTAACTTCCTCCATTTTATTAACTTTGTAACATTTTCTGCTTTCGTTTATCCAAAAAAAGATTTCTGGGAGAAACATTTTCTTCCAAATCTTCTCTGCCCTTTGACACTCACATCCTTTCTCTCTCTCTCTCTCTCTCTCTCTCTCTCTCTCTCTCTCTCTCTCTCTCCGTTACATTTCCCGCATAGGGCAACGGTAGTATCGTCACTTACCGTTACTTCACCTATACTCTCTACCACTCCCCGCTCTCTCCCCGCCCTCTCCCTTCCTCTTCCCATGCCAACCCTCCAGCCGTCCGCAAGGTGAACCACTACTCTAGATCACACATGTACATCAGCTGTCAAGGGCAGGGTTACACACACACACACACACACACACACACACACACCGTGAGCAAGGCTGCCTAGTGATCTCAAGGGCAGGACCAATACGTTATCAACTGGGGGAGACGAGGAAGTAGTGAAAGACGAGCAATAGAAGTAAGAAGAGAGGAGGAGGAGGAGGAGGAAAGCTATTTGAGTTCGGGGTGAGATTGATTGTTATTTACTAATGCATTGTCTCACACCATCTACAAGTAACCTTTCCTTTGCCCTCCTCCTCCTCTTCCTCCTCCTCCGCCTCCTCCTCTTCTCCTCTTCCTCCGTCTCTACTTCTTTCTCTTTTTCTTCCTCCTCCTCCTCGTCATTTTCTCCCAACCTCCTCTAATTCAAACACCTTACTCTTTGAGAGACACCTCGCTCACGGTTTGTGTGTGTGTGTATGTGTGTGTGTGTGTCTGTGTGTAACCTTACCCTTCAGAGGCTGATGTGCGTAAGTATGTGATCTGGAGTAGTGGTTCACCTTGCTGCAGAAGAATGAAGACGAGAGAATAGGGGAGGTGAGAGGAGGGGAGAGCGGAGAGGTGGGGAGAGAGATAGAAGACAGAGGTGGATGACACTAAAAGTCCTTTGCAGCATATGCAATGAGAGAGAGAGAGAGAGAGAGAGAGAGAGAGAGAGAGAGAGAGAGAGAGAGAGAGAGAGAGAGAGATATGGTAAACAGACAGAAAGAAGTGAAAAAAAATCATGTTATAAAATACTTCACGTGGACTTTTGCTATGAGTTTTTGCTTCATATATATATATATATATATATATATATATATATATATATATATATATATATATATATATATATATATATATATATATATATATATATATATTTTTTTTTTTTTTTTTTTTTTTCTTTCCCGGATAATCTGCTTTTCTTCACTTTCTATTCTTTGTGTGTGCATCACCACCACCACCACTACCACCACATTACCTCCACCACCGCCAACATTGCCAGCCTTGCTACATGGAATATCACAAAAGGATCTTAAACTATAAGAGAAATTTTTGCCGGTGGATCCAGAGTTGTGGAAAACACAAATTCGTGACTTTAAATGCTCGTAAAGAGATAGTTAGACAAAGGCAGGAGAAAGGGAGCGAAAGACAGCAGAGATAGATAAATAAAAGAGAAGAAAAATTTATATCTATATCTATATCTATCTATCTATCTATCTATCTATCTATCTATCTATCTATCTATCTATCTATGTATATATATATATATATATATATATATATATATATATATATATATATATATATATATATATATATATATATATATATATATTAAGAGGAAAATAACGAAAAAAACATAAACAGATCTGGAGTTTATCAGTAAAATGATGGAAAGACTGAAGATAATGGTCAACTCTAGTATTAGAGAGGTAAACTGAATAAGACTGAGAGAAAGTACGAGTAGAAAGCCTTGCACGGCGAGGCTGTGGAGAGGGAAGGAATGCAGGAACTATGATTAGAGGAGTAGTTAGCGTGAAAGGAATGATAAAAGATAGCAAGAGATGCAATACTAAAGGAAGAAATGGGTGAGGAAGACAGTAAGAGAGTCGTTGGTCATATTGAATTTTTAATTCCACGCTATCTAGAAGAGCGATATGAATGGAAACCCCATACATGTGAAATGTACTACTTACATGGGTGGAAAGAATTGCTGAATAGATTTACTACTTGTGGTGTTGTGGGGAAAAATTTATGAAAAAGTGTATATATATATATATATATATATATATATATATATATATATATATATATATATATATATATATATATATATATATATATATATATATATATATATATATATATATATATATATATATATATATATATATATATATATATATATATATATATATATATATATATATATATATATATATATATATATATATATATATATATATATATATATATATATATATATATATATATATATATATATATATATATATATATATATATATATATATATATATATATATATATATATATATATATAGAGCTGATTGCCATTGAAGAGGAGAGGATAGTTAATTGGAGGAATTGCGATCAGAGACATAAAAGATCACCGAGTTTGCTGCAACACAATCAGAAATTTCATAGATCATAAGTCAGGCGTTCTGTGGTTTCCCTGCATGAGTTGTTTAACTTACTGAATAGTTGCTTGCCTGGAAAACGACTTGTAAAGTGCATAGTGGCGTTGTCACCAATGATACCACTTATGGATAGGATAATAGATATACGAGAGTTGGTGATGGAAAACATAATCAAAAATAATTTAATGGGTGGCATGAAATAATTGGAAGGTCAAAGATAAAGAGGAACAAACTTTGAGTAATTCAGAATAAAGATTTCTTGCATACGTTTGAGCATAACCTTCAGCTTAAGAGACAGACGAGATGGCAGTGGTGCCATCATCTTGAAATTAAGAAGGAAAAATTGAAAAAACGTTGTTGGAGATGCTTTTGGTTAATTGGCAGAAGTAGTCTCGATGGAAATAATATCAACATGTATATTCTATTTTATTTATTTATTTATTTTTATTTATTTATTTATTTATTTATTGCTAGTTGAAGAACTTTCTTGGGATAGATATGAAAAGCTTATGAATTCAAGAGATGTCAGACTTATGTCGTCTCTCTATCTTGTAAAGCACGAGTGGAGGATAAGTCAAACCAAGCCTTCGAAGGTTAGTATGCGAGTAAAATACGCTTCCTTCCCAGGTCTTATGATCTGTGTTATGCATTTACCACACAGAGATTGGTCTCTACTTCGGAAACATTAGTTACTACATGAAAAATCAGAATATTTCATCAGATCCCCTAATAGCAAAGTACAAAAAAACAGAGAACTGTTCATTTTACGGGTGGAATGGGAATTAGAACAATAAGATACGATACAGTTACAACGTTGTGATTGGAGTGCAGAACGGAAAAGAGACAGTACAAGTACAGAATAAGCAGAGGAATTAGAGGTTAGGAAAAGACCAGGAATGTTACACATGCTTTTAAAAGTTTAGTAATACTCTAACACATGGAGTATTGTGATGTTTTAGGCTAGTCGGTGAACAGGAAGGCAATATGAATTTGGTTATGAACATTAACTTAGAAAAAGAAACGTATCTACTAAGAGTTAAAGGATACAGTAGGTTCTCTACTTTAGAGGTTAAATAGTCAATTATTGTATATAGTGAGAGGAGTTACGTTGAAGGTATACAAGACAAAGTAATTTGATTCAAGAGTGTCCTGAACACAGATTATCCACAACGCAGGCGCGCACACACACACACACACACACACACACACACACACACATATATATATATATATATATATATATATATATATATATATATATATATATATATATATATATATATATATATATATATATATATATATATATATATATATATGTGTGTGTGTGTGTATATAGATAGATAGATAGATAGATAGATACATATATCCTTTTTTCTTATCCTTTCATTTCCCTTCCCCTTCTTCTTCCAAGAAATTCCTAGGATATCAGTTGTGTGTTTCACTGTTTGATCTGCTGCAGTCTCTGACGAGACAGCCAGACGTTACCCTACGGAACGAGCTCAGAGCTTATTATTTCCGATCTTCGGATAGGCCTGAGACCAGGCACACACCACACACCGGGACAACAAGGTCACAACTCCTCGATTTACATCCCGTACCTACTCACTGCTAGGTGAACAGGGGCTACACGTGAAAGGAGACACACCCAAATATCTCCACCCGGCCGGGGAATCGAACCCCGGTCCTCTGGCTTGTGAAGCCAGCGCTCTAACCACTGAGCTACCGGGCGTGTGTGTGTGTGTGTGTGTGTGTGTGTGTGTGTGTATGTGTGTGTGTGTGTGTGTGTGTGTGTGTGTGTGTGTGTGTACATATTTTTTTGGTCATGTATAGTGACTCACTGAGCAAGAATGAACAAAGAGGCTCAGTAGGTATGAGAACAATTGACTCGAGTCTCAATTGGCTTGGGTATCAATTGTCTTGATGAACACATACCTGTCTTGAGAATCAATTGCCTTGTGGATCGGATGACCTGAGTCATCTGAGACGGAGAGTTCATATTCAAATTACAATAAAAACGTTTTGTTTCCATGAAAAATTTTGGTTATTCCTTACAGATCAAGCAAAGTGGTGTAAAATATAAGGATTACTCGGTATAACCACAAACCAGAGTAATTGAATCAGATAGAATATTTTATGTATTAAATTGTCTACTGATTATTGCTATAAGTACTCATAAATGATGGAAAATATAAATAAATACGAAATGGCTTCAAAAGCTGGTAGAACGTCCTAATGACCTACGTATTGAGCTTGTTATTTAAAGCGAAACGTGTGTATCTGTAGAGACATATGAAATGTTGCAGCAGTGACAGCAGGAGGCATATTGTTCCATATTTCAGCTCTTTTGACATCACTTCTCTGACGCAGCAGGCGTTGTAGTGCGGGACATATTATCATCTGGTGTACTGATTCTTATTTCACCAACAGTAAGGAATTTCGTGAACCATTCAGCACAAAATTCTTGTTATTATGGATGCTCTTTTCACGTTTCTCTTTTGGGTAAGCTTTTTACTTTACCGTCTCTTAGTTTATTTTGTTCAGAACCACTCCTATATTAGAGAAAAATTACCTTGAAAGTATTGATGACATGTGTTCCACCTATAATTCTCTTTTACTTTTTATCTTCATTTGGAAGGGTCAGGGGAGGTGTATGTAAAGCAAGAGAAGGGGTTGTCAGGGAGGTGAGTGCGGAATACAAAGGAAAGAACACACAGTAACAGCCCTACTGGGCCTAACGAAGCTGTCTGTGTACCTATTCTACCACTACAGATTTTACGAGTTAGAAGCTGAAAAAAACACCGGGTTCAAGGAAAGAAAGCAAGAGGAGCACAGGGAGAGCGAAAGTCAAAGATGTAATAGGAAAGATTGAAAGAGAGATGCTACTATCTAGTACAGTAACTACAAAAGTGTTTTATGTTGGAGCAAAGTACGTCATTTGAGGGGTTGATGCGAAGTCATTGTCCAAACTTTGTTTAAAAGTTTCTATTGCATTACTACAGACAACATGTGCTGGGAGACTTCCAGACATTTGCAATTCTATTACAGAAATAATGTTTAGCTTCGTCTAATCTGGAACGCTTACCTATAATCTTGTAACCATTATTTCTAATGGTGTTGGTACTATCAATGATAAGATATTTGTTTACATTTACGTTATCAAAGCCCAGAAACATTTTACACAGCTCAATCAAATTCCCTTGCTTTCGCCGTTTCTCTAGACTAAACAAGTTGAGTTCCCTCAAGTGCTCCTCATAAGACTTGTTCCACAGTCGTGGGATCAACTTAGTAACTCTTCTTTGGACTCTCTCCAGCTTGTCTATACCTTTCCTGTAATGGAATGACAAGAACTGGACACAGTATTCAAGTTGAGTTCGGACAAGCTCATTAAACAATATGAGAATTATCTCTTCAGATTTGAATTCAGAAGTCCTGCCAATAAACCCAATCAATGTATTTGCTGTTTTAACTACTTATTAGCAGTGTTTACTCGATTTGAGATCTAAGGTAATCATAACGCCCAAGTCTTTTTCCTCATTAACCGTTCATTGAATAATGAAAATGGTCATTATTACTACCAGTGTGCAACACTTTACATTTATCTACGTTGCAACTCATCTGTCACTTGTCTGACCAAGTGGCTATGCGGTCGAGATCAGAGAGTCATAGTCTCTTGTCCTCTGACGTGACTACTTTATTCATTATTTTAGTACCATCATCAAACTTAGATACTTTACAGGTGAGGCCTTCATTGATATCATCAACGTAAATAAGGCCGAACACATATCCTTGTGGTACACAACATACAACTTCTCGCCAATTTGAAAATTTACCATTCACCAAGTTCAGCATTCCAGTTTGTAACAGCAATAATTAAATCTGAGTCTCTCGTAGTCTCCTTCTTTGTGTATGAAAACTTTTTTCGTTGCTAACAATGTCTTTATATGCTTGAAGGTTCATGTTGAAGGAGACAGTGGTACTAAACTCAGGAGCAACATTAACGTTAGATATTAAGTCATCGCTTGCTGAAAGAACAAGATCTAATATGCTGTCCTCTCGTGTGGGTTCTTGAACATGTTGTTTTAAAGAACATTCTAATAAATTACTGTATAATTCGTGACAAGAATGAGAGTTTAGAGGACTTCTCCATGAGTTACCGGCAAGTTAAAGTCTCCACAGATGACTGTATCAAAAGTGTTACTAATTTCAGTAATTTGATCTTGTAAATCCTTGTAAATTCTTCTTAGAATGTACTCTTAAATGCAAAAAGACTGAATCTAAATTACTTATTATATATTTTTTTTTAAGTATGGTTAGACTGAAGACTAGCTTTCATTAGTCTCTCGCAGCTGAATATTTCATAACCTGGAAAGTTTTACTCTGCAAGAAAGTCTCAGTTCGGAGAATTTAACCAAGACTTGGTAATGCCAATAATATGATAGTTTCCAAAGCTGCCAGGGTTTCTGAATCTGAAAATTTATTTCTAAGGCTGCGAGCATTGATTAGATAAGCTGTTACAGTGTTGCACATGGAGGTTGGGTCGCATGAGGAGTCAACTAAGAGTCTTGGCCTACACGATATTACAGTTATCAGGTCAGTGGATTTGTGGATGTATATGAGTGGAGATTGCTAGGTACATGTATATCAAATGCTAGGTACATGTAGAGAGAGAGATGAGAGAGAGAGAGAGAGAGAGAGAGAGAGAGAGAGAGAGAGAGAGAGAGAGAGAGAGAGAGAGAGAGAGAGAGAGAGAGAGAGAGAGAGAGAGAGAGAGAGAGAGAGAGAGAGAGAGAGAGAGAGAGAGAGAGAGAGAGAGAGAGAGAGAGAGAGAGAGAGAGAGAGAGAGAGAGAGAGAGAGAGAGAGAGAGAGAGAGAGAGAGAGAGAGAGAGAGAGAGAGAGAGAGAGAGAGAGAGAGAGAGAGAGAGAGAGAGAGAGAGAGAGAGAGAGAGAGAGACCTCCTGTCCCCAAGACAATTCGGCTTCAGGAAGGGGCGCTCCGAATTGGACCACTTTCTTCTCCTCGCCGAAACCTGGCACACCTCTCTGGACTCTAGTAGCCCCTCCCTTGTCATTGCTCTCGACATCGCCGGGGCTTTTGACTGTGTATGGTACGGAGGGCTCCTGGCCAATCTCGGACAACTCGGCATCGAGGGACAGCTGTTGGACTTGTTCTCGAGCTATCTAACTGGCCGGAGTCTGAAGGTTGTGGTCAACGGGTGCGAGTCAGCCGCGTACCCAGTGGGAGCATCAGTTCCACATGGGTCAGTCCTGGGAACCATCCTGTGGAACATATACTTTAACGACCTTCTCCATAGCCTCCCCCTAGCCTCTGCTTATGCTGATGACTGTACCCTGTCTCGCAGCTTCACGAGAGACGAGGCAGAGGACATGATTGATACCACCAACAGACAACTTGGTGACATCCTGGCCTGGGGACGTCGGTGGCAAGTCAAGTTTGCTGCTGAGAAGACACAAGCCATGGTGATATCACGTTCAAGGGAGGACGCCAGGCGACTGGAAGGGAAGCTGAAGTTTGGTGACGACACCCTCGCCTTACAGGACTCCGTCAGCATCCTGGGGATGGAGGTTGACTCCCAACTCAGATTCGCACGCTATCTGGAGGGTGTGGCGCGCAAGGCCTCCTTGAGGGTGACATTGCTGCGGCGAGTCCAGCACTTCCTCAACGCCGACGGCCCATCATGGAGTACTGTCCCCTCACATGGATGAGCAGCGCCCATTCCCACCTCTCCCTGCTGGACAAAGTACAAAGGCGGGCAGAACGCTTAATACAAGGTGTCAGCAGCTGGCAGCGGCAACGGCGTGGGCAGCTACAACAGCCGCAGCAGCAGCAACAACAACAACATCAACAGGGGCGCCACCACCATCACCATCACCAGCAGCAGCAACAGCATCAACAACAGCAGCAGCAGCAGCAACAACCGCAGCAGCAGCAGGGATGCTCCCCAAGGCTGCTAGACAATCTCGAGCACCGCAGGAGAGTTGGTGTTCTGACAGTGCTACACAAGGCACAGTTGCTGCACACACCACACCTCGCAGCGCTTCGGGTCCCATGGCGGAGGTCTCACCGCACTACGAGAGCGGTAGTAACTAATGACCTCCTGGAAGTCCCAAGGACCAGCACTGTGAGGTGCCAGCGCTCCTTCACTTGCGCCACAGCAACACTGTGGAACACCTTCACCTCTGTGGTGGATCCCAGGACCATGTCCACCCAGCAGGTGAAAATGGCGGCCCACAGATGGTGCCGCACCCATCCCCCCTTAGTGCCGTGACACTAAA
>NC_059292.1:19673761-19678761 GCF_017591435.1 Portunus trituberculatus | reverse complement strand
AACAGTCTTATTAATAGGGAAACAAAATTTACTATGGAGATTGTCGTTTTATTTTAGTGGTTTTGCCCAGACTAGACTGGTTTGACAATTACGCCAATATCTCCCAAACTACGTTGCTAATCATAACGAAATTAGCATCATAAGATAGTACAACTTTAGCAATTTTGTATGATATAGCTTTTATCTCATCTGTTGGTTAAAATCATTGGGATACTTACTAAAAGCAGAGCGTCAAAAGATTTATCGAAAAACTTCTACACCATTAAAAGGTGTCATGGTGTTAGTAAAATTCTTTTACTGATTTTGAAGTAACTCTGCACATCCATCAAAACTAATGTTCCAATTTTCTAACTAATTAACTAGTTAAGCTTATTTTTTCGCAAAAGTATATTAAACTTGAAACACTACTGCGCATGCTGGAAATACAGTATGAATTTTTTTTGTAAAGTGACCGTCAGATATTACAATATTCGTTTATCTCAATGAGAGCGAACACATACCACTGAAAGCAGAACGAAATATGCTATCCAACGGTATGTATATAACACAAGTAATAGGCTCCTGCAAAATATGACTTAACGTGATTTGAATTTTAGGCAAGTACGCTATATAGGTTCGCTGTACTTAAAGTCACTGCACATCAAATTTCTACTCCATTGCGTATGCACAAATCACATATTTTTTTTTTCCTCAGGATATAAACGGATCAAATATGGAAGCGACAAAACACCTGACTTCTGATCTCTCTAAGATTTCTAACTTGGGTAGACCAAATTTAGTTGTTCAGTGCATGGAGTAGAAGAACTACAGGAAGCTTTGACATGGTGCAGCAACATGATGAAGAAAATGGGGATGAAGATATATAAACAGAAGATCAAAGTTATGGAAATCAGCAGCATAAAAGAATGTAACATATATATAAGAAATATGCGCACAATTGAAACAACCAGACTTTCAATAACCTTGGAATTTTTTAAACGGAGAAAATAAACAGCAAGTTGAAGTAAGCTACACAATAAACAAATACATTGGGAATCCTAGTACACTTTACTGCATACTGAAGGACAGAATGGTACAAACTAAGGCAAAAGTAATATTACATACAACAATTTTGAGGCCTTTTTTAGTGTATGGTGCCGAAGCATGTGCGTTAACATAAAAAACTGAATCACGTATACAAGACGCTGAAATGAGTGTTAAGAATGATATCAGGACACACACACACACACACACACACACACACACACACACACACACACACACATATATATACACATATATATATATATATATATATATATATATATATATATATATATATATATATATATATATATATATATATATATATATATATATATATATATATATATATATATATATATATATATATATATATATATATATATATATATATATATATATATATATATATATATATATATATATATATATATATATATATATATATATATATATATATATATATATATATATATATATATATATATATATATATATATATATATATATATATATATATATATATATATATATATATATATATATATATATATATATATATATATATATATATATATATATATATATATATATATATATATATATATATATATATATATATATATATATATATATATATATATATATATATATATATATATATATATATATATATATATATATATATATATATATATATATATATATATATATATATATATATATATATATATATATATATATATATATATATATATATATATATATATATATATATATATATATATATATATATATATATATATATATATATATATATATATATATATATATATATATATATATATATATATATATATATATATATATATATATATATATATATATATATATATATATATATATATATATATATATATATATATATATATATATATATATATATATATATATATATATATATATATATATATATATAGATAGATAGATAGATAGATAGATAGATAGATAGATAGATAGACTGATATAGATAGATATAGATAGCTAGATACATACATACATACATACATACATACGCACATCCATACAATTCCTATCATTACACTCTATTACATGCCATGTTTATGGTTTCTCTGAAGCTTTTCTTGAACCCCACCATTATTTTTCATTCCTAACCCTGCAATATTCTCTTTGAAAGAGTGTACTCATGTAATTTCCGTCATAAATACCGTGTCATCTTGGAATCATTTTATAGCCTGAAGCACACACTTGACACAGGGAACATATGCATGGAGGTCTTAATGCCTTCATGAAGAAATGTATGTAAGATTGCATGGCATGTATTACAATACATGAAATGTGCATTTGCTCTTATCTTCTTAGAGATTTACTTTTGAATCCGGTTTTGCTATACATTTTCATCTTCGTTTCCTGGCTAGTTACGTATGATTATGTCTCTGGTCTCAACACAATCGGATGAAGTTTTCCTTGACTTTATAGAGCTTAAAATAGTCTTCCTAGTTTCTTAACTCTGATAGAGGCTGGCTGATACCAGTCAGTTACGATCTTTGCCATCCAAAATCTCTCCTCTGATTAAGACTGAAAGATGCGGTTCCTAATGGTTAAAATGTAAGCAAAATAAGATGCGATAAAGACCAAGTCTAGTGCCAGACCGACGGTGAGACCCACATGGTTGATCCTCTTGGCGCGGTCATGTCTGGAGGGGTATTTCTGCGGCTTTCTCTGTGGGGCAACACTCCTAGCAGATACTACTTTCAGCATTATTGGAGACTGGATCTTTGCTATTCTTTCTTCAGGTATCTGAAAAAATTGAAGAAAATATTATTCCTCCCTCAAGTACGATGTTCTTTCCTAAGATTAGCTACCTAAACTATGACGTCATATTAGTAAAGTGCATACCAGCATAAAGAAAGAAGATTGATTGTTCTATCATCTCCCTAGCACGTGGGTTCAAAAGAAAAAGGTAACAACAAGCTACAAAATCTATGTATGATACGAGCACTTACAGACTTATGCCTGGTATAACAAAAATAGTCTATGTTGAAAGAACTACATAAAAAAAACGAGGTAAGAAGTACTGGGCGGAAATACATTCGTTTTTATTTGAAGCATTATAATTGATAACTTCAGAAACATATGTGCCTTTGTTGGGTCAGGTCGATGAAATAAAAAAAAAAAAAACTAACGCTAAACATTTACAAAAGAAATAAGTGGGACTTTTCCGCTCATAACCGTAAGGTTTTGACTTTAAGAGAGAGAGAGAGAGAGAGAGAGAGAGAGAGAGAGAGAGAGAGAGAGAGAGAGAGAGCATTGACTATATAATTGACAAATAGGAAATCTAGCTGTTCGATTATTCAGAATTGAGATAAAGGATAAGTATTAAGAAAAATAACGATAAACAAAATAAATAACTTTTCTTAATATATAAGATTACCATCGAGTCATAGTCATAGCCACGTATTGTGTAAGATACTAACAAACTAAATACTAGGGTGCACTGTAGGATGCGTAACGTCATACTTAATTATACATCACTTTATTAACACCATTCCTTCACCAATGCACCATGACTTCCCCTCAACAACCGTGCATTAAATATCATACATCATGCATTCATCCTTGCATTCACCATGGTACCATATCTATTTCCTTTACTTGTGCTCCGCTGCTGCACCTTCACATACGTACACTCTTCTCACCCCGAATATAGTATCATTTTATCACATCTCGAACTCAGTGTGCCACACCAACACACTATAGTACATACATAATCACGCACCGTGGATACAACACGGTAGACAGCAGTGTGCACCATGGAGACCAGGAACATGCGTGCAATGGTGTAAGAGAACCACACCTCAATTGCCTTGGAGCTGGCAGACTCCGGTAGAGTAGCACTGGCCTGCAGGAGGTAGAGTGATATGATGGTGCAATAAGAGATACATAGGGTAATTAACCTGACAGATACATGAGCAAACCAGACAGAATAAAGAAAACGCATATACATTAATATATAACAAGACACGTATTTTTTTTTTTTTTTATAACAGATAAATGTGAATATATAAGGTAAGAACGAGCGGGACAGAAAATTATTAGGGAGACCAATGAAAGGAAGAATATAAAATGAAGATAATCAAGGTTACGCAACGTAAATTAGACTTCCACATTACTATATGGAAACATTGCTCCTTACAGAAAAGGATCAAACCATTATAAAGGAAGAAACGAAGAGAAGGAGAAGTAATGATAGAGACGACACAGGACACCTATCTTCATGGAAACCACATTATGGAGAAAAGATATATGCTATTGATCCTGAAAACACTCGTGGTCCAAGTATATTCAGGATGTGAGAAAGATTGTTAATTATCGCTGAAGAAGCAATATTTATCACAAAGAGAGTGTCAAATGAATAGATAGAGGTATTCAGATTCGGAATTTCACACTAAACAACACAAGATTTGCCGTGCACGATCAGAAGTAGGATGTTATGTGAAATCTCTGTGTGAACTTTTCCATTTCTGCTGAATTAGTACGGGGAAATTTGTTTATAATATTTTTTTTATTATCTTTATTATTATTATTATTATTATTATTATTATTATTATTATTATTATTATCATCATTACTATTATTATCATTATTATTATTATTATTATTATTATTATTATTATTATCATTATCATTATTATTATTATTATTATTATTATTATTATTATTATTATTATTATTATTATCATTATCATTATATTATTATTAATATCATTATCATTATTATATTTTTTTTTTTACTATTATTATTATTATTATTATCATTATTATTATTATTATTATTATTATTATTATTATTATTATTATTATTATTATTATTGTTATAATCATTATTATGATTATGATTATTGCTATTATAATTATCATTATTATATTATTATTATTATTATTATTATTATTAT
>NC_059292.1:19661261-19668761 GCF_017591435.1 Portunus trituberculatus | reverse complement strand
CACCTTGCCTGGCCAAACTCTTCCAACTTTGTCTATCGACTTCTACCTTTCCTTCCTGCTGGAAGTTCGCCTACATTCAGCCTGTTCCTAAAAGGGTGACCGTTCTAACCCCTCAAACTAGCTTTAATCTCTTGCTTGTCTAAAGTTTTGAATCTATCCTGAATAGGAAGATTCTCAAACATCTGTCACTTCACAATCTTCTGTCTGATCGCCAGTATGGCTTCCGTCAAGGTCGCTCTACTGGTGATCTTCTGGCTTTCCTTACTGAGTCTTGGTCATCCTCTTTAGAGATTTCGGTGAAACTTTTGCTGTTGCGTTAGACATATCAAAAGCTTTTGATAGAGTCTGGCATAAAGCTTTGATTTCAAAACTGCCCTCTTACGGCTTCTATCCTTCTCTCTGCAACTTTATCTCAAGTTTCCTTTCCGACCGCTCTATTGCTGCTGTGGTAGACGGCTACTGTTCTTCTCCTAAACCTATTAATAGTGGTGTTCCTCAGGGTTCTGTCCTGTCACCCACTCTCTTTCTATTATTCATTAATGACCTTCTTAACCAAACTTCTTGCCCTATCCACTCCTACGCTGATGATACCACCCTACATCTTTCCACGTTCTTTCAGAGACGTCCAACCCTTCAGGAAATTAACAGATCACGCGGGACGCCACGGAACGCCTGACTTCCGATCTTTCTAAAATTTCCGATTGGGGCAGAGAAAATCTAGTAGTTTTCAATGCCTCAAAACTCAATTCCTCCATCTATCAACTCGACACAACCTTCCAGACAACTATCCCTCTTCTTCAATGACACTCAACTGTCTCCTCTTCCACAATGAATATCCTCGGTCTGTCCTTTGCTCATAATCTTAACTGGAAACTTCACATCTCATCTCTTGCTAAAACAGCTTCTATGAAGTTAGGTGTTCTGAGGCGTCTCCGCCAGTTTTTCTCGCCCCTCCAACTGCTTACTCTGTATAAGGGCCTTATCCGTCCCTGTATGGAGTACTCTTCGCATGTTTGGGGGTTCCAGTCACACAGCTTTGCTTGATAGGGTGGAATCGAAAGCTCTTCGTCTCATCAACTCCCTCCTCTGACTAACTGTCTTCAGTCTCTTTCTCACCGCCGAAATGTTGCATCCCTTTCTATATTTTATCGCTATTTTCATGGTAACTGTTCTACTGATCTTGCTAACTGCATGCCTCCCTCCTCCTGCGGCCACGCTGCACAAGGCTTTCTTCTTCCTCTCATCCCTATTCTGTCCAACTCTCTAATGCAAGAGTTAACCAGTACGCTCAATCATTCATCCCTTTCACTGGTAAACTCTGGAACTCCCTCCCTGCATCTGTATTTCCAAATTCCTACAACTTGTCTTCTTTTAAGAGGGAGGTATCGAGGCATTTGCTCCCCTAATTCTGGCTGACGGTTTTGGCACTTTTGTACTCTTTGGAGAGCCAGCGCTCAAGTGGGCTTTTTCTAACTTTTTTTTTGCCCTTGGCTGGCCTCTTCCATACGTTAAAAAAACACAACACACACACACACACACACACACACACACACACACACACACACACACACACACACACACACACACACACACACACACACACACACACACACACACACACACACACACACACACACACACACACACACACACACACACACACACACACACACACATTGGCTTATGTATGTATATGATTATTTATTATCACACTTGTAAGACAGGATTCATAAGTCAAAACTGTTAACCTTTGAAATCTGACATCTTGAATGATATCTAATTGAGACAAATCATGTTATATATATATATATATATATATATATATATATATATATATATATATATATATATATATATATATATATATATATATATATATATATATATATATATATATATATATATATATATATATATATATATATATATATATATATATATATATATATATATATATATATATATATATATATATATATATATATATATATATATATATATATATATATATATATATATATATATATATATATATATATATATATATATATATATATATATATATATATATATATATATATATATATATATATATATATATATATATATATATATATATATATATATATATATATATATATATATATATATATATATATATTTATATATATATATATATATATATATATATATATATATATATATATATATATATATATATATATATATATATATATATATATATATATATATATATATATATATATATATATATATATATATATATATATATATATATATATATATATATATAAGGCTGTCTTAACTTATAGCATTAAGCTTGAAGTATTTTTAACATCTGTAGCGTTAAACAGGAAAATATGAATATACCAAACTATTCATGCTCGATAATATTTATATGAATAAGATTTCAATCACAACCAATTTGTTCTTGACTGATTGCTATTTCATATTCGGCGCCTATCAGTGTAATATGACTTGTTTTATTCTGTTCCATGCATATCAAATTGTTTTTTTTTTTAATATAAAGTCATTGTCTGAAGGAAAGAATTTAGTATTTGTGTTTAAGATATGTTGTTGTTCGTGGTGAACTCAGTTTAGTTGGTGATGCGTGGCTCTAATACGATTACCTTGACAAATATAAAAATGATTTTTCTTTATCTACATGCGAAAATTACCGCAAGACTTTCTTCTCGTCTTATGTCTTACAGTGAACACATCTGCATGCTCTATCCTCGCCATTCTTCTCTCCTCGTCCTCACTGAGTTCAGTACCTGCTTCACTCACATATTTCCCATCTGTCTGAGCTATAATTTCGTATCGCAACTATGACAACTCCTCCAGATTCATCTATCATGTATCTCATACAGTACCTCTTCGTCTTTCAGTTTACATCTGCTTCATCTTCCATTTTTTTTTCTTCATCTTTCATGTCTAATGTTTCATTTTTTGAAACTGTCACTTTATACATGAGGCTTAACTTCTCTCTCTGAAATTCAAAGGTAAATGTATTTTCTCCCCATCCAACGGCTTCATGCTTAACTTTTATGTATCTAGAACCGTCCTTAATATTAAAAAAAAAATCACACAGCGATTCTTTATTTCTACACGATTACTCATGCTATCCTCATTTAACTGACGTACACGGTAAACTCCTTGACCTTGTCCAATAGTTGGAGAGCTAGCTGACTTTTATTCATAGTATTGAGTGCAAAAGGTTTGAGGGTGTAATTCTATTGTACTTTGCATCTGGATGAAGGGATGGGGCATCTTAAGTTGCACAATCCTGGGGTTTGGCCCCTGAGGGTCCCCAAAATGTGACCCCCAGACCCATTTAATCATAATTTTGAGTGCAACATCCATTTCAAGTTTGTTGCATTCAGAATACCCCAAAAAAGAAAGTGGCACAACTTAAGACGTGAAAATGCCTGGGGTTATTAATTAAGACACGCACTAATTAATGACTAATTAACGATTTATTTAAACTTTTGAGTGCAACAAAATTCTTTTTCAAAACATCACTTAATGACACCAGACACTATAATCACAACTTAAGACGCGATGTTTCCTGGGGTTTGTAGATAAGATGGGTGTTTTGACCCCTGAGGGTCATGGGAACCCCCAATTATGGAGTTCTACCCAAGAGGTAGTGCAACAATTTTATACCTGTTATGGATGACACAGTGTCTCAAATGGACAAAATGTAATTTAAGACATAAAATGTCTGGGGTTACTAATTAAGACGCCTTCTAATTAATGACTAATTAACGATTTAATTAAACTTTTGAGTGCAACAAAATTTTTTTTCAAAACGTCACTTAATGACCCAAGACACTATAACCACAACTTAAGACCCGATTTGCCATGGGGTTTGTAGATAAGATGGGGTGTTTTGACCACTGATGAACTGCTGTCCTACGATTGGCGATTGATTAGCTAATGCACCTAATGCCATTACTGAAAATTCCTAATCAAATACACCCCCCTTTCCTTAGTTTATCTGAACAAATGGACCAGCGTCTCGACACATTACTCATGTAACTCATCACTGGTTTCGTCATCCGATGACTCCATATCCCCAAGCAGAGGATCATGATCTTCGTCGGCATCATCATCTATTCCATCTTCATGTCCCACCTTCGGACGGTATCTCTGGAATGAGGGCAGGGGGGCATCTGTTCACCATTGAACCAAATGATGCGAAATTCACCGTCAATGATTTCCCAACCACATGCGGGTGTTTTCTGCAGGTCATTCTGATGCGCACTGCCCCAAAGTCTGGCAACAAATGCACATCTATCAATGTGTGGTGCAAGTTCAGATTCACAGGGTGGAATGCTGCTGCCCTCAATGCTTTTAAGTTTGTCAAACGGATGTTTTGCTGTTGCCTTTCTCTTGTAGGTTTTTTCGACCACATTGAACCGGTGCTTGTTTAATGGAACAGGTTTACGCGCTCCGTACAGTACACAGACAAATTCCTTCAAGGTCGCGATGACTTCCTCTGTTAGGACAGTTTTGCTCAATGATTCAAATGCCCTCTGGAACTTGTCGCTTTTGCTGACAACTGAATAAGGCCGGTTCTTGCCTTTTCGCGAAAAAGCAGAGGTGTAATCGCATCCAGTGAAGGCGTGTAGGCCGGGGAGTGCAGCACACATAGATTTGCCAATCACGGCAGCAATCTTCGTAACGTTTACATAACGCAGGTTACCTTGTCCTTTAGTACCAACTTCCATCCAGACTGTGACTGTGATTCTATGGATGTGATGGAGTAGCAACACCAGAATATCCGTGTCAGAAGCTCGAACAACAATGTCACCAGGGGTATTCTTGTCCGCTTCAATCATGTGAAGGATGACTCTGGTGTCAGCTTCAGGGTGGTTGCAGTTTAAAGACGGAACTGCTTCTGACTTCACTTCGCCATCATCCACGAAATAACGCGTGCACTCTCCCATCACTCCCAAGAACACCTGTCTTCCATCTAGAAGGGGCAGGTAGTTGCTGTTTGACCAATCCTTCGTTAGAAAGACAGGCAACTCTCGTTTGAATGACTCCCTCTCAAGTTGTTTCCTGAAGTTTGAGTCTCTCTTCTGTTGAGGTCCTTCAATAACCAACTTTCCTCCAACTACAGCTTCTCTGCGTTCTCGCTCACAGTCCTTAATTGATGGTCTTTCGTAAGTATCGAAAATGATGTCGATCCTCCGGGACTTGTACGCCAAACTAGTCAGCAGGATGTTCCGTGAGAGCTCCCCATATGTTTCTGGCTGATCTGGTGACATGCTGTGAAACTGAAAATTGCCGTCGATGATGTGAGTTCCAATAAATGTTGGGCTACCGTGGTCACTAACAGTACCTTCAAGAAGTTTGAACAACTTGCTTTTGTCTGTATGAACCATCGTCCCATCACTATGACACATTGAGAGTGGCACAGGTGTCAATGGGAATGAGAAGACATGCTCTAGGTCAGTGTTACTTGTTGCTGCAGTGAAGGCAATGCGGCCAAGAAGTGCACTGTTGCATTTGAGTTGTGCCTCTTTCGTGTTCTTGCCTGCTTTTCGATTTGCCACACATTCAGTTGCAAATGTGCGGAGATGATGTTTGCGAATTGGTTTTTCAAAACGTTCCGCACTTTCAAGACATTCTTTGACAAAGGTTTCATGCCTATCCTTGCCGTCTTCTGGAATCTTCAACAGCGATGCACTTGCGGCATCGGACAGACTCTTCCCAGTGCTAATGTTGATCAGAGGCAAGCTTGTGTCGAGTGAAAATGGATTGGCACAAGACTCAATCTGATTGATGATCTTTTGGAGGTCTTCATTGTCTTTCCTGATTCTGGCGGGACTGAGGTCAGTTTGACTGCATCTTGTATTGCCCATTCCGACTGCAGCAAGAGCTTCATTGATAAGTGCTGCGCGGCTGCTCTTGTAACACTCCACCGTACTCTTGAACTGTAGTTGTTCGTGGATGAGGTGTATCCTGTCATCCTGGAGGCCGCATCAGCATTGACCGTTTGCTCCAGGGTCAGATCGACTGGAATCCGTGCAAAGTCATTGTCTGATCTCCTGACTGAGAAGCCGCCATCCTCGAGAATCTGCCGGAGACCGGGATGAGATTCATGTAGATTCATCAAATCCAGCTGGTACTTGCTCATCCAGCGAGCGTAATTCAGTCTGTTTGTGGCAAAATAGAGATCGATGATTGGTGTCAACATAGTGATGAAGAGATCGATGTCTGTTTCTCTGACAGCGCGGTCAACCATGTGGTAAATCTGTATGAACCGGATATACATAGTCCAAAACTGTGCGGTTGGACCAAGGTCTCCACTTTCAGCTCTGCTCTTGAAGTTCTCAAAAGCCTCAAATAGCTCTACAAATGGTAGCGAGTTGCAGACACGATCAACATCTTCCTTGTTTTCGAGGAGGGGGACATCCTGTAGTTCCAATAGGAGCAGGTCAGAGTTCTCATTATCCTTAAGGAAGCGCCGAAAAAGTAGTGTCTCTAACGCAAGGGCTAGCATTGGATGGAGGCGTTTGCAGCGGTTGTAGCTCAAGCATTCAATGAATCCTCGAAGAGAACCAGGTGCCAGTACCCCCAAGTCAGTCAGCATTGCTGGCCCACCTGATTCTGCAATGACCTTTCCAATGGCAGTAGTCAGTTTCAATGTAAACCATGCGGCGGCATGCCATGTTCTCTGTATCCACTGTACTGAAGAGGGCTAATGCATGCCGTAGCCCTATTGATGTTACATCTGTATTGTTTGTACACTTTCTCCCATTAAACTAAATTGTACTGTACCTTATCATTGATGTGAGCCTCCAATTTCACGAATATGCAATGTGGTCAATGATTATGCCAACAACTAAACGAAATCATGGAAAATTGAATTATTTAAGAAAGGAAAAGTGTATGCAGCATGCACTTGTCCCTGTTGCAGGGATTGGCATTTTTGTCCGTTTGAGACCCTGTTTCATAAATAACAGGTATAAGTGTTGCACACCTCCTTGGTAGAAATCCATAATTGGGGTTCCCATGACCTCAGGGATCAAAACACCCCATCTTATCTACAAACCCCAGGGCAAATTGGGTCTTAAGTTGTGGTTATAGTGTCTTGGGTCATTAAGTGACGTTTTGAAAAAAGAATTTTTGTTGCACTCAAAAGTTTAATTAAATCGTTAATTAGTCATTAATTAGAAGGCGTCTTAATTAGTAACCCCAGACATTTTTATGTCTTAAATTACATTTTTGTCCATTTGAGACACTGTGTCATCCATAACAGGTATAAAAATTGTTGCACTACCTCTTGGGTAGAACTCCATAATTGGGGTTCCCATGACCCTCAGGGTCAAAACACCCATCTTATCTACAAACCCCAGGAAACATCGCGTCTTAAGTTGTGATTATAGTGTCTGGTGTCATTAAGTGATGTTTTGAAAAAAGAATTTTTGTTGCACTCAAAAGTTTAAATAAATCGTTAATTAGTCA
>NC_059292.1:19643761-19656261 GCF_017591435.1 Portunus trituberculatus | reverse complement strand
AGTAGTAGTAGTAGTAGTAGCAGTAGTAGTGTGGTTCACTACAGTACCCCCTCTCCCCCAAAGAAGGGGGAAAAAAAAAACGAGGCATAAGGGAGTAGCCAGGAGCCTCTAAGAGGTCTGGAAAAAAATTAGGGGGTTGGCTTAACCTGCCAAAGCGGGTGATGACGCCGGGAGAAGTGACAGGAGGAGGAGATGGGGGCTGGGAGACAGGCGGGGTTGGTGGTGAGGGTTGGGGCTTGCCGGCGGCTCCTGGTCTGCCAGGGGGCGAGGTGAGGACGCCGGCTCCGACGAAGAGGGGATCCCCGCGGTGGCGCCCCGCGGCGGCAGGCAACACGGTGCCACCTCCCTGGGGTGAGGAAGGCGGGCTCCGCCACGGGAGGAAGGTGCTGCTGTGGGAGTAGGGGCGGCGCCGTGGGCGGAGCAGGAGACAGGTGAGCCGCCTTCACCCTGTCCCACGAAGCGACGTACGGACGGCCCTTAATCTCGAGGGTGACGTATTTCTCGCCCCTGTGCAGCACACGATATGGGCCCCATACGGCGGCTGGAAGAGGCCCTGTGGTAGCGCCAGTCCTCAGGAAGACAGCTGCCGCGTCACGGAGGTCCGCCGGGAAGTGGGTGGGGCGGGAGGGGTGGACGAGGAGGAGTGGGCCGGAGGTTCGCCATAGCCTGCCGCAACACCGGAAGGAAGGCCAGAGCGTGTCCGCGGGCGGCCCAGGTGCCGCGAATTGGCCAGGAAGCCTCAAGTCCTCCCGTAGACCAGCTCCGCCGGCGTGTGATGCAAGTCCTCCTTCTCCGTGGCCCTCCAGGTCAGCAGGATGATCGGGAGGGCGTCAACCCAGCCACCAGGATGGGGGAGGGCGCGAATCGCCTCCTTGAGACGCCGGTGAAAGCGCTCCACCATCCCGTTGGCCTGTGGATGATAGGCTGTGGTGCGTTGGCGCGACGTGCCGAGGAAGGCCATGAGCTCACCCCAGGCGTGAGACTCAAACTGCACCCCCTGGTCGGTGATGATGGTGACCGGCGCCCCGAAGTTTGACACCCACCCCGAGAGGAAGTGGGCGGCCGTACACTCCGCCGTGCTGTCAGGCATCGGAATCGCGGTACCCCAGCGTGTGGTCCGGTCTACACAGGTGAGGAGGTACCGGTGGCCGCGGCAAGGTGGAAGGGGGCCAACCAGATCTATGTGGACTGTGTGGAAGCGTTCCGTGGGTGTGGGGATGGTCTGCAGTGGCGTGCGGGTGTGGCGGTGAGTCTTGGCGGCCTGGCAAGGAAGGCAGGTACGGACCCACTCTTTAACTTCCTTCCTCATTCCTGGCCAGACCGCCCGCCTGCTGATGATGCGGTGCGTCCCCAAGATGCCAGGATGGTTGAGAGAGTGGTAGTGGCGGAAGATCTGCTGGCGGAACGGCCGCGGCACATATGGGCGTGCCTGCCCGCACGACACATCGCACCAGAGTTGCCGTGGAGAGTCGGGGAGCTGTTGCTGAACGAGCTGCAGTGATGTGGGCCCCTCAAGCAGTGCCTGTAGCTCCGGGTCGTCCTCTTGCGCTGCCGCCACCGCTTCGTAGTCCAAAGGTGGAGGACGAGACAGGGCGGCGACCGTGCGGGAGGGAGCGTCGCCACGGGAGAGAGCATCAGCCACTGTGTTTTCCTCCCCCCGAATGTGCCTGAGGTCCGTGGTGAACTCAGAGATGAAGGCGAGCTGCCTACACACTCGGGGGTGAAGTTGTCGCCCGTCTGGGCCATGGCGTGAGTTAACGGCTTGTGGTCTGTGAGCACGTGGAACTCACGGCCCTCCAGGAAGTGGCGAAAGTGACGCACGGCCTCGTACACTGCCAAGAGCTCCCTGTCAAAGGCGCTGTAGGAGCGCTGAGCCGGTTCCAACCGCTTGCTAAAGAAGGCAACCGGCCTGAGCTCTCCGGCGACTTCCTGCTGTAGCACCGCGCCCACAGCTTCCGCCGACGCGTCCGTGGAGAGCACCGTTGGGGCGTGAGGACTGGGTAGGCGAGGTGGGTCAGGGAGACGAGCCGGCGCTTGATGGCTTGAAAAGCGCGCTCTGCCTCTTGCCCCAGTCCAGGGGCTTAGGTGAGTTCTTCTTAACGCCCTTCAGGAGGTCGTTGAGGGGAGCCAGAAGAGCGGCGGCCTGGGGGATGAACCGGTGGTAGTAGTTAATCATCCCCAGGAATTCCCTGAGTTTCCTGACGGTCGTGGGGCGCGGAAATCCTCAATGGCTGCCACCTTCTGGGGGAGGGGCTCCAGACCCTCCGCACTCACCTTGTGGCCCAGAAAGTCCACGGACGGGACGCCCAACACGCACTTCTGAGGGTGGAGTTTGAGGCCGTGGTCCTGAAGGCGACTAAGCACCTGCCGCAGGTGGACTGCATGCTGCTGAGGCGAGGAGGACGCGATGAGAATGTCATCGATGTAAACGACGACGAAGTCCAACCTCTCAGGACCCTGTCCATGAACCGCTGGAAGGTCTGGGCGGCGTTGCGAAGACCGAAGTTCATAAAGGGGTATTCGAACAATCCGAAGGGCGTAATCACCGCGGTCTTCGGAACGTCGTCCTCTGCCACAGGAATCTGGTGGAACGCCCGCAGGAGGTCGATCTTCGAGAAGATAGACTTGCCATGGAGCTTGGCGTGGAAGTCCAGCACGTGGGGATAGGGTACCTGTCGGGGCGGGTCATGGCGTTAAGGGCCCTGTAATCCCCGCAAGCCCGCCATTCTCCATCCTGGGCCTTGGGCACCATGTGAAGTGGCGACGCCCAGTTGCTGTCAGACGGGCGCACAATGCCTTCCTCCAGCATGAGGTCAAACTCCTTGCGCGCAGCATGAAGACGTGCCGGGGGCAGCCGCCGGGGCCAAGCGAAGCACGTGGGACCAGTTGTCACGATGGAGTGCTGTACTCGGTGTTGGACCCGAGGCGGGGCGGTCTGTGGGGATGTAAGGAGGGGAAAATCCTGGAGGAGGGCTGCCGGAACCACACTCATCTCTGCCCCGAAATCCACCAGAAAACGGGCCCCGGAGCAAATGTCTCTCACCCAGAGAAGCGGGCGCTGGCTGGCGGGAAACCACTCTGGTTGCTGCGGCGGAGGTGACGGCGCAGGGGAGTCAGAAGAGCTGGGAGTGGGCTGACGGGACCCCGGCAGCGGGATCGAGGCAAAGCCCTCCGCGGGCTGCGGAGGAGCGGGCGGCCAGTAGGGGTGCCTGGCGCCGACTGAAGGCTGCGAAGGGGCGCGCCCAGCTGAGACTCGCAGATGGGTGGGCGTCGCGGGAGCCTGGCCACCAGTAGGCTGCAGGCGTGATGGTGGAGGAGACGGGGCCCGGCCATCCCGGGACCGGTGCTTCGCCGGCGGGGACGACGTGTGGGCGACAGTAGGCCGTCCAAGGGACGCGGGCGCGTCATGGCCGCCCATGGAACACTGCGGGCCAGCGGCGGAGGCGGTGCAGGTTCCGTGGGGCCCGGGCAGGCTGTACAGCTGGCGGAGACAAGGCGGAGATAGGGCGGCGGGGCAACGGGTCGGGGCAAAGACGAGGAAGAGGCGGGGCGGGCAATGGTGTTAGCGGCCCCGCCTGCCCGTTTCCTGGCGGGGCCAAGCACATGGCGGTCGGCAGCTGCGTGCCTCCTCCCCGAAACGCCTGTGGTAGAAACAGACCCCAGCGTCCGTCTGGGTAGGAGAGCGGGCGAGCAGAGCTTCCAGGCGCCGCAGGGAGGCCTCCACCGAAGCAAGGCGGGTCTCAGTGGAGCTGGGCACTGCAGCCAGGGTGGGTTACGGCGACCCCCCGAGGTCACCGCCGCCTGTTGCTGGAGGACGTGGAGAGAGAGATTCCGCTGGTATGGTTGGCTGGACCGTTGGGGCCGCGGCATTGACGGCGCACAGGCAGGCCGGGGCGGGGGTCTGCTTCGGGGGGGCGACACAACTTGGGCCTCGTGCACTCTGTCCACGAGGGCCGAGAATTCCTCCAAGGAGAGGGCCTGTGGGGCAGCCGCCAGTTGGAGACGGACAGGCTGCGGCAGGAGAGAGGAGAGTTTGTGGCGCACCATCTCCACCGACCACGGGAACCCTGCCGCCCTGTTCAGGGCGGACAACCTCGCCGACGGGCGGCCGCCGTCGTACCGGGCTGAGTCAAGTGCGGCGAAACAGGCTTCGCGGGACCGCCCAAAGTCCCCCTTTGATGGTCGACTTAAGGGCGCCATACCTGTCTGCCTCCGGCGGGTTGGAGAGGACACTGTACAGACGAGCGACCACTTCTGAGGGGAGTGCCCGGACAACCGCCTGGTATCGCCGGAGGTCAGGGAGGTCCGCGCCGGCCCACACAGCTTCGAGGTGCAGGAACCAGGCCTAGACATCATAGGTGAAGGGCGGCACACGCAATATGTCACTGAATGCACTGCACTGCTCCATCACGCGTCAAGGCTACACTCTCGGGGTCACCAAATGTAGTATTCTCTGACTAGCCAAGACACGGATGGAGAGGTAAACTAGAGATGTACATTACTGTTGTTTATTATTGTACACACAAACGAGCGGAGATGAGTCGAGCGGTGCGTATGTCCCGGAGTTTCGGTGCTGACTGGCGAGTCCTCCGCTGAACATCCGGCCCGTGACCTCACACCATCCAGCTGGGGTCAGGTCACTGCACCTGGCCCGGCTGTTCTCAGGTAATTCCACACCTGGGCCGGATTAGCGTGGTGGAAGTAGTAGTGGTAGTAGTAGTAGTAGTAGTAGTAGTAGTAGTAGTAGTAATAGTAGTAGTAGTAGTAGTAGTAGTAGTAGTAGCAGTAGTAGTGTGGTTCACTACAGGCTGAAGACAGTCAGTCAGAGAAGAGGAGTTGATAAGACGAAAAGTTTTTGATTCCACCCTATCTAATAAAACTGTGTGAGTGGAACACTCCCCACAAACATGCGAAAAGTACTCCATACAACGACGGCTAAGACCCTTGTACAGAATTAGCAGTTGGAGGGTCAAGAAAAACTGGCGAATGCGCCGCAGAACGCCTAACTTCATAGAAGCTGTTTTAACAAGAGATAAGATGTGAAGTTTTCAATCAAGATCATGAGTAAAGGACAGACCGGGGATATTGAGTGTAGAAGAGGGAGACAGTTGAGTGTCATTGAAGTAGAGGTGATAGTTGTCTGGAAGGATGGGTCGAGTTGATAAATGGAGGAATTCAATTATTGAGGCACTGAACACTACTAAGTTTTCTCTGCCCCAATCAGAAATCTTAGAAAGACAAAAATCAGGCGTTCTGTGGCGTCCCTGCGTGATCTGTTGATTTCTTGAAGAGTTAATCGTCTCTGAAAAGACGTGGAAAGATATAGGGTGGTATCATCAGCGTTTTTTTTTTTTTTTTCTTTTACGTTAAGGTATATAGCGCCTGTGGGCAGACTTGAAGAGTGTATAGGAAGCGCTGTTCAGCTTCCACCCATTAGTGGCGCAGACAATTTTATCTATAGTGGTACCCATATTAGGTAGGACCCATATCACCCCCGAAGCTCATCTTGGGTGTAACCACCTAGAACCTGGGTATCATGGTGACATGTAGGTAAGGAGTGGATATGGCAAGAAGTTTGATTAAGATCATTAATGAATAATAGAAAGAAAGTGGGTGACAGAACAAATCCCTGGGGAACATCACTCATAATAGATTAAGGAAAAGAACAATGGCCGTCTACCACGGCTGCAATAGAACGATCGGAAAGAAAACTTAAGATGAAGTTGCAGAGAAAAGGATAGAAACCGTAGGAGGGCAGTTTTGAAATCAATGCTTTGTACCAAAAGCTTCTGTTATGTCTAAAGCGACAGAAAAAGCTTCACCGAAATCTCTAAAACAGGATGACCAAGAATCAGTAAGGAAAGCCAGAAGATCACCAGTAAAATGACCTTGACGGAAGCCATACTGGCGATCAGACAAAAGATTGTGAAGTAACAGATGTTTAAAAATTTTGCTATTGAGGATTGATGAAAAACTTTTAGACAAGCCAGAGATTAAAGCTATAGGACGGTAGTTTCAGGGATTAGAATGGTCACCCATTTCAGAATGTAGGCAAACTTCTAGCAAGAAGGAAAGGTAAAAGTCGATAGACATAGTTTGGCCAGACAAGGTGTAAGCACGGAAGCACCCATCAAGTCCTAAAGTCTTCCGAGGATATAGTCCAGCGAGGGCAAGGAATACATCATTACGAAGAATTTTGATTGAGGACATTAAATATTCAGAGGTAGGAGGAGAGGGAGGGACAAGCCCAGAATTATCAAAGATGGAGTAGTTAGCAAAGGTTTGAGAGACGAGTTCAGCTTTACAGAGAGAGACAGGTGAAATGGCAGTGGTGCCATCAGAATGAAAAGGAGGAAAAGATGAAGAGGTCAAGTTATTAGAAATGTTTTTAGCCAGATACCGGAAGTCACGAGAGGAGTTGGAGTTTGAAAGATTTTGACATTTTCTATTTATGAAGGAGCGTTTGGCAAGTTGAAGAACAGACTTGGTATGATTCCGTGCATAAATATATAGTGCATAAAATTCACGTGATGGAAGGCTCAAGCACCTTTCGTGGGCAACCTCCCTATCATGTATAGCATGAGAACAGGCTGTAATAAACCAAGGTTTAGAAGATTTAGAATGACAAAAAGAGTGAGGTATATATGTCTCAATGCCAGACACTATTACCTTTGTTATGCATTCAGCAAATAGAGATGGGTCTCTGACACAGAAACAGTAATCATTCCAGAGAAAATCAGCATAATACCTTCTCAGGTTCCCCCAGCTGGCAGAGGCAAAACGCTAATGGCACCTCCGCTTTAGGGGATCCTGAGGAGGGATTGGAAAAATATAAGATATAGAAATGAGATTGTGATCGGAGGAGCCCAACGGAGATAAAAGGGTGACAGCATAAGCAGAAGGATTAGAGGTAAGGAAAAGATAAAGAGATGTTGAGCGTATCTCCAAGGTGGTCAGGAATTAGAGTACTTTGTTGATATTTTTTAACATGGTGATGTAAAAGACTAAATATGTACAAGACTTTGAGTCTGTGTCACAAAATCTTGTGGTAGACGTTACGTGCTGCTGGGCTATCTAAATCTGATTGCAATGGGTACTGAAGACGGAAAAGTTAAGAATCATGTATTTCTTTTATGTGGGAGGGCACCAGGATGTTCAAATAAAATTACAATTAAAAATGGCCTACTGAGATGCCTCACCCATATAAGGACAAAAGCGTCAGCCAAAAAACAGTCATTAAGTGTCTTATGACCTCAAACATGAAAGCGTTCAAGTCAAAAGTAAGTAAAAATACAGAAATAGCAAGGAATATCAGAGTTTATCAAAGAAAGGAAAAAAAAGATTCAGAAATAATGGTTAATTATTGCAGTAAAGAGATCCACAAAATACGGATGAGAGTATGATGAAAGTCTTGTGAAGTTAGACCGCGAGAGAAGGAAAGGTATGCAGTTAGCAAGACCAGAACAGCAGTTAACTAAAGATATAATATTGCGGTGATGAGAAAGAGGCTGAAAACAGGTAGGAGTTCTAAGGCGTCTCCGCCAGTTTTTCTCGGCCCTCCAACTGCTAATTCTTGTATGGAGCAGTTTTTGCAGGTTAGGGGGGGCTTCACTCACAAATTTTTTTTTAAAGAGGGTGAAATCAAAAGCTTTACATCTCATCAACTCTCTCTAACAGGCTGACTTCAGCCTCTTTCTTACCTCGAAAATGTTGCATCTCTTGCTATCTTTTATCGCTATTTTCATGCTAACTGCTCTACTAATCTTGCTAACTGCATACCCTCTTTCGATTGTATCCTGTCTAAAAGAGTTGCATAACTGGAACTCACCTCCCTCAGCATATGTAAAGCATACACCATACATAAACGGATAAGGCCATTGTACAGAGCTAGCAGGTGGGGCCGAGTGGGTTGGGTTAGAAACCTAGTGAAAACGACTCAGGACACTTAACTCATAGAAGCTGTTTTAGTTAGAGGTGATGTGTGAAGTTTCTAGTTTAGATTATAAGTAGAGGACAGACCGAGTGTGTTCAGTAGGGGGGACGGTTTAGTGTCATTGAAGAAGAGGGGATAGTTGTCTCAAAGATTTTGCCTAGTTGAAAAATTGAGGAATTGAGTTTTTAAGGCACTGAATGATATTAAGTTTGCTCTGCTCCTATCAGACATTTCACATAGCTCAGATATTAAGTTTTCTGTGGTTTCCTTGCATAATTAGGTTATTTTCTGAGGGATTTGTCCTCAATGAAAAGCCGTGGAAAAATTTAGAGTGGAATCATAAGCATAGGAGTGGATAAGACGAGAAGTTTGATTTAGAAGATGGTTGATGAATGATATGAAGATAGTGGGTGACAGGACAGAACCCTGAGGAGCACCACTGTTAATACTCATAGAATTAGAACAGTGACCGTCTGCAACAGGGGCTCCCAACTTTTTCTCGTTAAGAATCCCCCTGCGTTATAAGACCATTTACCGGAGCCCTAATAATCTGACATCGACCTGAATATTAATTTAGAGACTGACAGTAACTCAATATGCAATGGTACTGCAAAGTTTTATGAAATATTAGATCAGCCATCTAAGTACCCCTGAAAATGTTCCTATAAATCCCTGGAGGTTCGTAAACCTCAGGTTGAGAATTCCTTGTCTACAACAACAGCAATAGAAAGGTTAGAAAGAAACCTAAGATGAAATTATAGAGAGAAGAATGAAAGTTACAAGAGGGTACTGTACTATTGAAGTATCAATTGTATTAGGGATTTGAGCTGCCAATTACTTTGTACCTGTTTCCTTGTTTCGGAGGTTTAGAAGCTGTTTCATTAGCTTGCTCCGTAAGCTATTTCCTCCTATTTTACTCTTTGTTTATTCGGCACTCCACTCGCCTTCACCCGCACTCGTCTATTCAGCTTAATAAAGCCTTGAGAAGAAGGTTATTTTTGTGTTTGGAATGCACCACAGGTACTTTGGAAGTCGAAGCCTTGTGCCAAACTCTATCAAAAGCTTTTGATATGTGTAAGGCAACAGCAAAAGTTTCACAAATATCCTTAAAAAAGGATGATCAAGACTCAGTTAGGAAAGACAATATTACCAGTTGAGCGGCCTTGACGGAAGCCTTGCTGGTGATCAGATAGAAGATTGTAAAATGATAGATGGTAAAAAAGATTAAAGCAATAGAACGGTATTTTGTGGAATTAGAACAGTCACTCTTTCTAAGAACAAATTCACTATAGGGAAACTTCCAGAAAGGAGAGAGAGTTGTTGATTGACAGAGTTGAAACTAGTTTGACTAGGGAAACTGCAAGCATGGAGGCACAGTTTTGCAGAACAATAGGAGAGACAAAAACCAGATCTATAATCTTTCTGAGGGCATCGAAAACTTCATTGCGAAGGATTTTAAATAGGTAGCGCTAAGAAGTCATAGATTTGAAGCTGTTTGACTGCAAGCACGGAGGCACAGTTTCGCAGAACAAAAGGAAAGACAAACCAGATCTATAATCTTTCCGATGGCATCGAAAATTTCATTGAGAAGGATTTAAATAGGTAGAATTAAGAGGTCATAAGGTCGAGAAGAGGGAGAAACAAGCCCTGAATCTTCCAATGTAGAGTTTTTAACAATTGTTTTAGCAAATACTTCAGCTTTTGAAATAGTTTAAATAACAGTGATGCTATCAGGACGAAATAAAGAAGATAAAGGTGAAGAAGCAAAATCATGCTTTTCACTAGGTGTGAGAATTGTCGAGGGGAGTTGTATTTCAAAAGATTTTGACACTCTATTAGTGAAGGAGTTTTAGTTAGTTAGAGGGATTCAGATAATGTGGGCCACTTCTATCACGTAAAGTGCGACAACAGTCTGTGTTAAACCAAGATTTGGAAGGTTTTGGTAGAAAGAGTGAGGAATGTAGGTCTCCATACCAGACAATATCACGCTTGTTATGCGCTCAGCACATACAGTAGGGATAGGTCTCTGATATGAAAGCAGTAATTATTCGAAGGAAAATTAGAATAGTACCTTCTCATATCGCTTTAGCTAGGAAAGGCAAAACACCAGAGGCAGCTCCACTTAAGGGATCCTGAGGAGGGATTATAGAAATAGGACAAGATTCAGATATGATATTGTGAGCGAAGGAGCAAAATGAAGATAAGGTAACGGCGTAAGCAGGACATATAGAATCTTGGAAAAGGTCAAGAATATTTGGCAAATTTTCATGACGATCAAGAATATGAGTATGGTTTTGCACCAGTTGTTCTAAGCCATAAAGGAGAGCAAAGCTAAAGACTAGTAGTGCACCAGGATGGCTAGTAACATGAAAGGAAAGCCAAAATTTGTTGTGAACGTTGAAATCTTCAGGAATAGAGATCTCTGCAAAATCAAATGGAATCAGAATGTCTCACTTTGCAAGTTAAGTAATCAAATGATTTCTTATAATCAAACGAGTTACATAAATGAAAGGTAGACAGCACAGATAAATTTAGTTTGAGACAGAAAGTCTCAAAAGATTTCACCACCATCGCCTTGCCGCGTCACCGCGTCTCAGTGTGTGTGTCAGGCAAGGCACGGCCAAGGGACAACTCAGGAGAAGTCATCAAAAGTTAAGTCGTTGTGCACATACACGCAACATCTAGCTTTGGAATAAAACAGAGGCTAGAGAAAGTTGAAGGGAACAGAATAGAAGCTACTGTCACCTATTTCAGACACCTGTGTTTCAGTGAGAAAAATAAAATGATGTTTAATTAAGGAGAAGTAGTGTTCAAAAGATTGAAAATTAGATCTAAGACCGCGAATGTTCTTTTCTAATGAAAAAATTGAGGGAGGTGTCAAGACACATGATGTCGATACTGGCAGAGCAGTTCAATCTGGGGCCATTTATGGTCCCTTTGCAAAAGCTAAATCAGAGGTTGGTGCAGGGATCACCATAACTATTTTTTATAGTTATAGTATAGTTTTATGTGAAGGCAGAGTTGTCTTAAGAGGGTAGGCTGTGATTGACCCTTTTGTTATGAAATATAAAGGGAAACGTTCAGTGCGATCACACTGACTTTAATGATTAGTCCACAACATCATCCCTTGATTTACTTTAAGTAACTATCGTCTCAGGAGGTGTCTACTGCCTCTACCTCTTGGTGTAGACTATAAATGACACATCAATGCATTGTTCAGTATACTGTGATAATAATATAGAAAACTTAAGCTCTATTAAAAAGGAAATTAAAATTGTTTAGATATTATAAGACACATCTTTCTTTCGTCATTTTACATAATTTCTTAGGGCATCCGAATAACTACAAACTAACATCCTTTTCCATCCTAATAGCTTTCCTTACACCATCCTTTTTCCTCATTCTCACAATGAAAAATAAATCTTAGTGTCCTTTCAAGTCCTAAATAAATTTACTCTTACCCCTGGAGCTGTTGACTACTGTTGGGACGCCCTTCGTGGAAGATTCAGCGAAGAGGAACCTCATAATGTTGACACCCTGGTATAGATTGACATTGTCTTCATACTTCGCCCCGACGAACACCACCGTCGGTTTCCAGATCTGATCAAGAGCCTCATCTAGCCTTGTTTTATTGGCCATGTTAGTAAAGGTAAGACGAGGGTCCATCCAACGAAGCTCTACTGTCACCGAAATTCCTAACTGGCTCTCTTTCATCTGACAGAATAAGAAATAGGGAATGAGAACAGTAGGTGATAATATGATTATATTAAACTAAAGGTGAAGAAGAAGGGAGTGGAATCACTTATGACTCATTATGTATAATGTGAGTAGGTTTTATCAAGGTAGTTCCTGGTTTGGGTGGCTTAGATGGCTACAATTACATTCTGTGAGAAATAAGAAACTTGAATGAAAGCAAGACAAAAACATAAAGTAGACCCAAAAGGAAAGCTAACACCAAATAATTATTCATATACTAAACATGAATAGTTGTTAAAATTTCTTATTTGATATGAAGGTGTTTGCATGATTGATGCATAACAGATATAAAATGAGACAATTTTACCTTCAACTACATTCTTTCTTTTTTTTCAACTTAATATAAGGCTTTTCCTTTACCTTGTCCTCTCTTATTGCTTCATGTAATAGAAAAAAAAGTTAATGGGCAACACAAAACAACAAGGAAGTTATTTCTAAAAACTCTTTTCGATAATGTATTTTGAATACTGAAAAAGAAACTTACAGGAAAAGTGTGTGTGTGTGTGTGTGTGTGTGTGTGTGTGTGTGTGTGTGTGTGTGTGTGTGTGTGTGTGTGTGTGCGTGTGCGTGTGTGTGTGTGTGTGTGTGTGTTTTATGTCCTCGCCTATAGCGCCTGTAGGTAACTTGAAGAGTATTGGAAGCGCTGTTAAGCTTCCACCCATTCATTAGTGGCGCAAGCAATTTTATTTTTAGTAGTACCCATGTTAGGGCCCATATCACCACCCAAGCACATCTTTGGTGTAAACACGTAGAACCTGGGTATCATGGTGACATGTAAGTAACTTTAAATTACTCGACAAATGGCATAGTT
>NC_059292.1:19626261-19638761 GCF_017591435.1 Portunus trituberculatus | reverse complement strand
ACCGCGTAGTGTAATGGTTAGCACGCTCAACTCATAATCGAGAGGGCCGGGTTCGAGTCCCGGTAAGCGGCGAGGCAAATGGGAAAGCCTCTTAATGTGTAGCCCCTGTTCACCTAGCATTAAATAGGTACGGGATGTAACTCGAGGGGTTGTGGCCTCGCTTTCCCGGTGTGTGTTGTGTGTTGATGTGGTCTCAGTCCTACCCAAAGATCGGTCTATGAGCTCTGAGCTCGCTCCGTAATGAGGAAGACTGGCTTTGTGACCAGCATGCGACCGAGGTGAATTACACACACACACACACACACACACACACACGCACGCACGCACACACACTCACACACACATGTAAATTAGATAAATTGATAAAGGAGAGTATGGGAATGAAAGAGAATGAAGAACAGGATAAAGAGCTCCAGAAATTGAAAGAAAGGATAAAAAGAGTGGAAGAAAACGAAACTAGGCTAAGAAAAGAAAATGAAGAATTAAAAGTGAAAGTAGCTAACTACAGGAAATTGATGGAAGAAGGACTCGGTAAAGCCGAGAAAGAAAAAGAGAAGCTGAAAGAAGAAGAAAGAGTACAAGACGTGATTAAAAAGAAGTACAAGGCATGGAGAATCCAAGACAAGAAAGACAAGGAATCATTTCAGGAAGTATTTCAAGAACAGTTAAAAGAAAGAGATGAAAATATGACAAACAAAATGATAGGAGTCCTCAAGAAAAAGAAAATTTAGTAAGAGAAATTGCGGAAAAAAGTGTAATTATTTTTGGACTGAAAGAAAAAATGTTAAATATAGACCAAGAAGGAAAAGACGAAATGAAATCAGTAAAAGACCTACTAAAACATCTGAATGACGAGGATAGACAGAACTTAGAAGAGGAAGTAGAAGAAATCCATAGAATGGGACCATATCAAGAAGGAACAGTGAGACCAATTAAGATATTACTAAAATCACAAGCAGCAGCAGAAGAAGTACTATATAGAAAAACAAAACTCAGAGAAACAGAAGGTTGCAAAGATATATATATATATATATATATATATATATATATATATATATATATATATATATATATATAGTGTTGGAAAAAAAATGCTGGTTAAAAATGTTAAGAGGAAAGTAGGAGAAAGAGAAAAAAAAAAAATCTAAAAGGAGGGTCCAGTTAACGTAAGAGGTGTCTTGACATTTTTTGAAAGAGTTTAAGTCATAGGCAGGTGGAAATACAGACACATAGAGAGTTCCAGAGTTTACCAGTGTAAATGAAGGAGTGAAGATACTGGTTAACTATTAGAAGATGGACAGAATAGGGATGAGAAGAAGTAGAGAGTCTTGTGCAGCGAGGCAGGAAAGGCATGCAGTTAGCAAGTTCAGAAGAGCAGACAGCATGAAAACAGCGGTAGAAGACAGATAAAGATGCAACATTGCGGTGACTTAAAGAATCAAGACAGTCAGTTAGAAGAAGAGTTGATAAGACAAAAGAGATTAGTTTATATATATATATATATATATATATATATATATATATATATATATATATATATATATATATATATATATATATATATATAAAGAAAAATAGAAACGAGGAGGAAAGGAAGAGACACAACTGGTGGCAGCAGCAAGAGAAAAAAAATAATGAAAGGTCAGAGGAGGAGAAAAAGGCATTTTTTTGGAGAATTCTAGGACACAGGATAAGGAAATGGTATATAAAAGAGAAGGAAGAGAAAAGAATGTAGCAAGTTTAACTAAAAATGATAAGAACAAGAGATTAAAAATGATGTATACAAACATAGATGGGATGTTATCTAGTAAATTAGAATTAAGAGATTACATAAAAAAAAGAACCACATTTTGTATGCCTGGTGGAAACAAAGTTAAATGAGGCAATAAAAATAGACATAGATAAAAGGTATAATATATGGAGGAGAGACAGAGTGGGTAAAGGAGGAGGAGGAGTCATGATGATGTTAAGGAAGGAGATAGTGGTAAATCAAGTGGAGTTTGGGGAAGGAAAATCAGAAATACTGTATATTAAGATACATATTAATAAAAAGGAGTTAACAATCATTGGAACATATGTGCCACCAAAAACAAATTCATGGACTAATCCAAGAATATAAAGACATGATAAATGACACAATAAGGAGTCTTACAAGAATCATTAAAGAAAGGAGAAAAGTGATATTAGTAGGAGATTTCAACTGTAAGGAGGTGGACTGGGAAAATTATGAAAGTGGTATGGGGGAAGAAGCCTGGTGAGATAGATTCCTGAACCTAATGATAGATAATTTGATGGTCCAAAGAGTAAAGGAAAACACAAGATTCAGAGGAAACGATGAGCCGGCAAGATTGGACCTAGTTTTTACAAGGGATATACAAATTAACGATGATATAAGATATAAGTGCCCATTGGGAAAGAGTGACCATATAATATTAGAAATGGATATAGAAGAAGGAAAGGAAGATAGAGATGAATCATACAAAGGAGACCGATTAAATTACAGAAAGGCTGATATTGAGAACCTCAAGAGCTATTTTAAAAACGTAAACTGGGAGGAGATGGAAAACTCAGAAACAGTTCAAGAGAAATATAACTTATTTTTGGAAATATACAAAACAGGAGTCAGGGAATATGTCCCGAAATATAGACCTAAAGAAGAAGGAAAGAAAGATTGGTTTAATGCAAGGTGTGCCAAGGCAAAGGAGAAACGAGATGGAGCATGGAAAAGGTGGAGAAGAAATTCCAGGAGGTCTTTACTAAGGAATCCAAATTTGAAAGACCACAGGGTAATAGAGAGACTGTCCATATGAAAGAGATTAAAGTAACCAAGCTTGAAATAAAAAAAGTTGATGACGGAATTAGATGAGGAAAAGGTAATGGGACCGGATGAAGTCTCAGGCAGAATACTGAAAGAATGTCCTATATACAACAAGTCCTATATACATCATCATAAAATGCTCAATAGAAAATGGAACAGTACCAGTGGAGTGGAAAAGAGCTGAGGTGGTTCCCATATATAAGAGCGGAAGAAAGGAAGAACCTTTAAATTACAGACCGTGTTACGTTCACCGGTTAAACTGGTAAGATTGGCATCGGGGAGCCGGTGAACAATAACAATAAAAAAAAACACTGCAGGTTCAACTGGTGAGGAAATGCAAACGGGGCACTTTAAAAAAGCTATTTTAATAACCCATAATGATATTGACACATATATATAACATGAAACATGAAACACATATATATAACATGAAACACAGGAAAATGACATACACATATACATATAAAACAGTAATAAATACAACAATAAAGAACCCAAGTTAATATAACAATAATCCTAATCCTATATGGAGGCAATGTGGAAAAACACGGGACGAGGGGAAGTGATACTTATGACGTGTCGCAGTGGTGAAGTGCTGGGTGATGGTTGATCCCACGGTAGACCCAAGAGGCGTTAAGAGGCGTTGTGTTCACTGGTTGAGGCCTGGACCTCAACTTGCTTTCCAGAAAGCCAAGATCTGGCTTAACACTTCTGGTTGAGTCGAATGGGGCCGCGTGAATCCAACTTCGGGACAGTAGCGGGGCTTCATGGGACGGTGGCGTGGAAGGTTCACGAGACGGTGACGTGGAAGGTGAGGCGGAGAGGTGGCGAACGAGGTAACAAGCGGAGGAGGTGATGGTAGTGGAGTATGTTATGGGCGGGCCGTAACAACCGGTATCACTAACAAGTGTAATATGCAAGATGTGTGAAAGAGTACTAAAGAAGCAATGAATTGAGTTTCTTGAAGACAACAAATTATTATCAAACAGGCAATTTGGTTTTAGAAAAGGTCGGTCATGTGTAACAAATTTATTGAGTTTCTACTCTAGAATAGTTGATAAAGTACAAGAGAGAGAGGGATGGATTGACTGTATTTATTTAGATTTAAAAAAGGCATTTGATAAAGTGCCACATGAAAGATTACTATGGAAGTTAGAGGAGAAAGGTTGTTTAAAAGGAAGCACATTGAGATGGATGAAAAATTACTTGAGGGGAGAGAAATAAGGACGATAGTTAAAGATATGAAGTCCAAGTGGAGAACAGTAGACAGCGGAGTGCCACAGGGGTCAGTATTGACGCCAATACTTTTTCTTGTATACAGAGGGAGTGAACAGCTACATAAATCTGTTTGCGGACGCTGCGAAACTGTGCAGAGTCATTAAACAAAAAGAGGATTGTGAAATACTACAGGAAGACTTAAACAAGATCTGGAAATGGAATGGGAGATGGAATTCAATGTGGACAAAAGCCATGTCATTGAAATGGGAAAATGTGAAAGACGACCAGTGGGAATCTATAAGATGGGAGATGGAGTAGAACTAGAAAAGTAAAAAGGAAAAGGACTTGGGTGTGACAATGGAAGAAAACAATCAACCAGTAAGCCATATTGATAGAATTTTCAGAGAGACGTATAATTTGCTAAGGAATATTGGATTAGCATTTCACTATATGGACAAAGAAATGATGAAGAAATTGATAAGTACTAAAATAAGACCTAGATTGGAATATGCAGGAGTTGTGTGGACCCCCATAAAAAGAAACACATAAGGAAATTGGAGAGACTACAAAAAATGGCTACAAGAATGGTTCCAGAATTTAAAGGGATGACATATGAGGAGAGACTAAAAGCAATGGATCTACCAACCCTGGAACAGAGAAGAGAGAGAGGGGATCTGATACAAGTTTATAAATTGATTAACGGAATGGATCAAGTGGATAATGAGAAACTAATCCTGAGAGAAGAATATGACATTAGAAGCACAAGATCGCATAGTAAGAAACTAAGGAAGGGAAGATGTCTGAGAGATGTTAAAAAATATAGTTTGCCGCAAAGATGTGTTGAGACTTGGAACAGTTTGAGTGAGGAAGTGGTGTCAGCAAAGAGTGTACATAGTTTTAAAGAAAAATTGGATAAGTGTAGATATGGAGACGGGGCCACACGAGCATAAAGCCCAGGTCCTGTAAAACTACAACTAGGTAAATACAACTAGGTAAACACACACACACACACACACACACACACACACACACACACACACACACAAGATTGGTTGAAATGGGAAGGAAATGTTTTACGTTGCAGGTAATAATAAATAATGATAATAATAATAATAATAATAATAATAGTAATGATAATAATAATAATAACAATAATAATGGTAATAATAAAAATCAAAATAATAATAGTAAAAGCAATAAAATTGATAATAATAATAATAATAATAGTGATAATAATAATAATAATACATAATACATACACACACACACACACACACACACAATAATAATATTATATTATTAATAATAATAATTATTATTATTATTATTATTATTATTATTATTATTATTATTATTATTATTGTTATTATTATTATTATTATTATTATTATTATTATTGTTATTATTATTATTATTATTATTATTATTATTATTATTATTATCATTATCATTCTTATTGTTATTATTATTATTATTATTATTATTATTATTATTATTATTATTATTATTATTATTATTTTCATTATCATTATCAAATATTATTATCATTATTATTAATATTATTATTATTATTATTATTATTATTATTATTATTATTATTATTATTATTTTTATTATGATTGTCATTATTATTATTATTATTATTATTATTATTATTATTATTATTATTATTATTATTATTATTATTATTATTATTATTATTATTATTATTATTATTATTATTATTATTACTTTTATTATTATTATTATTATTATTATCATTGTTGTTATTATCATTATTACGAAGATGATGATGATGACTATTGTTGTGTTGGTGGTGATGCAAGTGGTGAATTAAGTAAAAAAAAAAGGAGGATGAAACAGAATATTTGAAATATGAGATAACATGGATATACGTGTTTACAATAATCATTGACAGGAAACATGAAACATGCTTGTGCTTATGTGTGTGTGTGTGTGTGTGTGTGTGTGTGTGTGTGTGTGTGTGTGTGTGTGTGTGTTTCTTTTGTGTGCCTTGCTCACCACAAGGAAGAAATATGTACTAATATAGCCATCAATAACTGGCAAAGAAGTAAATCTAAATCTGAAATGCGACAAGCTCTTGCACTTTTCCCAATTACTTGCAAGCACTCAGCTTGGAACTCATGAAGTGGATTTAAAGAAAAGGAGTTTGAAGAGAAGAGATGGAAGGGGAATGCGCTGCTGAGGACAGAGAACAAACAGTAAGAGAATGCTGCATAAGGGTGATCTTGTGTGTGTGTGTGTGTGTGTGTGTGTGTGTGTGTGTGTGTGTGTGTGTGTGTGTATGTGTGTGTGTGTGTGTGTGTGTGTGTGTGTGTGTGTGTGTGTGTAATTCACCACGGTCGTCTGCTGGTCATCCAGCAAATCTTTCTCATAACGGAGAGAGTTCAGAGTTCATACACCGATCTTCGGGTAGGACTGAGACCACAACACACTCCACACACCGGGACAGCGAGGTCTCAACCACTCGAGTTACATCCCGTACCTATTTCCTGCTAGGTGAACAGGGGCTACACATTAAGAGGCTTTTCCATTTGCCTCGCCGCTTCCTGGGACTCGAACCGGTCCCTCTCGATTGTGACTCGAGCGTGCTAACCACTACACTACACGGCGTGTGTGTGTGTGTGTGTGTGTGTGTGTGTGAGAGAGAGAGAGAGAGAGAGAGAGAGAGAGAGAGAGAGAGAGAGAGAGAGAGAGAGAGAGTTGAGAGAATGATCAGAGAAGACAAGTTGATGACACGAAAGTTTTACATTCTTCATGTTTAGGAGGGAGATGTTTGAGTGCAGACCCCACATGTAAGCAAGATATTTCATACACGAAGGGATAAGGTACTTGTTCAGAGTTTGTATCTGGAAGGCAAAGATGGAAAATATGAAAATGGAAGAGACTGCTTAGAACGGCCATCTTCAAAGAGATTTTGATAAGAGACGAGACGAGAAGTTTCCGGTTTTATTTTGATAAAGAACAGAAGAGAAAGTATCTAGAAAAATGAGTTTTGTAAACAGGGAGGCGGTGGCCTAGTGGATACGGTGGTGAGTGAGCGTGGGATCGGGCAGACGTCCACGCGTATGCTCGAATCCCACCACTTACCACCTTGATGCTTTGCCATTTGTTGAGTTTTAAAGTTACTTGCATGTCACCATGATATCCAGGTTGTAGATGGTTACACCAGAGATACGGTTGGGCGGTGATATGGGCCCTAATATGGGTACCACTATAAATAAAATTGCCTGCGCCACTAATGGGCGGAAGCTGAACAGCACTTCCCACATATACTCCTCAAATATGTCTACAGGCGCTATAGGCCATAACATCAAAGTTGGCCAAAATAATGGGATAAATGTCGTGAAACATGGCTACTCCTGAATATTCTTGACTTCACATCTGTTCCTATTTGACAAAGGGCACAGCAGTGGAACATGTATGTATGGTAAGGACACTCTCTCAACCAAAATGATCAATTATGACACTGCTAGGCCAAATGGTATCGAAAACATCTGGGTCTGTGTACAACACATTCTTGAGGTCGTTGGTAGGATTCCTGGTGATGTTTTTGAACTTGGTCTCGTCGTGAAGAATTGCAGTAATTTTGTTCATATACTCGTCTTTGTCTAGAATAACGAAAATTGAAAATTTATCTGCTTTTCTGATGACAACGCCCTAGTTTTCTAAGCTGCTTGACTGCTTCATTCAGCTAAATAGCTTAGAGAAAGCCGCCAGTGCATGCCCCGAGAAATACCGTCGCAGTATCATCAATGCTTTCGTCAAGCGCGCCTTCACCCACTGCTCATCATGGTCTACCGTCAACAGGGAACTCACAAGAGTATCCCAAATGGTAACCAACAACGGGTATAGTAAAACTGAAATCGACGGAGTAGTAGGACGGCGCATGAACAGCTACTTCTATGAGAAAGAAAAACATGACTCCCCTCAAGAATTTCGCCTCTACTACAAGAACTACATGATCTCCACCTACAACGCAAAAGAAAAAGCATTGAAGAAAATTATTCACAACAACGTCAAGCCCGTCGATCCTAACTCACAAATTAATCTCATGATTTATTACAAAACTAAGCGCACTTTTTTACTAAAGTACTAAAGAACAACTGCCACTCGCCGACAGCAACGCTTCAAGAGGTGAATGTGGTGTACCAATACACATGCCATGATGGTGACTGCAGTCGCCGACCCTCTATGCATATTGGTTCAACCATCACCACCTTATCCAAGTGCATCACAGCCCACCTGCAAGACGGCACCATCAAGCACCACATCACCAACCACACAAACACTACTTTCAACCGCAAGAAAATAGAAGAGAACACGGTCATCCTACATAAAGAACCATGCAAAGCCCGCCTACGGATGACAGAAGCAGTCTACATTCATATCAAGACTCCCCGCATCAACATACAGATAATCAACATGGTTTCTGCAAACACAGATCAACAGACACAGCCCTAGCAACTATCACAGAAACCATTTCAAAAACCCTCTCAGACGAAAAGCAGTGTTGTATAGTTTTAAGAGATGTCTCCAAGGCATTTGACAAGGTATGGACAAATGGTCTCAAATACAAGTTACAACAGACACAACTTCCTAGAATAACAGGAAAACTATTTTGTAGCTTTCTCGACAATAGATCAGCCTCTATTTCATTAAATAGCTTCGAAGCCCAAAGCTTTCAACTCCACAGTGGTGTACCATAAGGAAGCAGCCTATCACCCACACTTTACTCAATATATACATACGACATACCCCCACCAATTATAGATGGGATAAACATACAATACACAGACGACATTACGCAATTCATAACTCAAGTAGGCAAATCAAGAAATATATTAACAAAAAAGATAGAGAAGGAAATTAAAAACGTAAATAATTTTGAGAACAAATGGAAAATAAAAACCAACACATCAAAATTGACTGTCCTCCCCATAGCTTTATTAAAGACAACCACGGTTAATATTGAAGGAAACTTAATACCCCACTCAAATGAAGCAAGCGTACTAGGATTAAAACTCTGCCCACGCGGAAACAGCAAACATGTTATGCATGTCACCAAAAAAGCTTCCCTTGCACTCAAAGTAATAAAACGCTTTTAAATGCTAAACACCAACATGAAAATACACTTAGTTAAAACATGTGTCCTTCCTATCCTAACATACTCAACCTACACACTTAACGCACTCTCAAAACAACAAATGTTTTCACTACAACGAATACAAAATAGAGCATGAAGGTTTGCACACCAAGAGAAATATCCATATACAAAAACAACACAAGAACTGCACACATTATCTAACCTTGATCCTCTAAACATCACAATCCATAAAAGAGGAAACAGCATTAAACAAAAAATTGAGAACATCCTTAATGATACAACATACATTATAGCAATAAATGGTTACGAACACGAAACCGAACACAACTGGTTCAGGAAACCTATAAAGTATCTTAACAAAATTAACCCACCCCTCATATTCACAAAATAGCACTCTTACCAGGCATACCTACCTTGGAGACATATGACATAAAACTACAACATCACACCAACCCCACACGATCTGGAATATAATATAACAACCAACAAGGCACATGGATGGTTTGCTCTCTCCTTTGCTCTGCGCCCTGAGTTGCTGGGGAGAGGATGTGGACTCTCTAACGGTCGTGTAGAGCATGGTGGCTCCCGTTACCACTTCCCCTCCCCGGCAAGGAGTGGTGTACACAGGCGTTGTCTGCAGACAACCGGCAGCGGAGAGAGGTTGAGAGGGAACAGTACATCCATCCGTAATTCCATAACACACCAACCATTTAATCTAACTTTGTATCTCAAATAAAATAACAAACACAAACAAACAACACAAGACACTATGACAGTTTTCATGCGCCCTCTGCTCTGCGCCCTGAGTTGCTGGGGAGGATGTGTGGATTCTCTAACGGTCGTGTAGAGCATGGTGGCTCCCGTTACCACTTCCCCTCCCCAGCAAGGGGTGGTGGACACCGGTGTAGCAGTTACAAGTGAAGTCACGGGTAGAAGTGAAGTCTTTTTCAAACATATCGTACTGCACCACTCAGTCGGGTCTGAGAGCCCGTGACGTGTGGAGGGTGATGTTATTAGCCTAATACAGAGCAGAATGGCTGTGAAATCATATGCGGGCTGCCGACCATGATGATATTACTGAAAAGAGTAAGGAGAGGGAATTGAGTAGAGGCGAATATAAGCAATAATAACGCACTTAGATCGAGTACTAGAAATATATATATATATATATATATATATATATATATATATATATATATATATATATATATATATATATATATATATATATATATATATATATATATATAGAGAAATCTGAAGTAATAACTGGGTCCAACAGTTAAAGGATTTGACTCATTGCCTTCACTTATGATATCCTATTCATAACGTTTATAAATGGTAAAATATAAATGACATTCTCTCTCTCTCTCTCTCTCTCTCTCTCTCTCTCTCTCTCTCTCTCTCTCTCTCTCTCTCTCTCGATATTAATAGCAACATGTTAGGTTGAGCCAAGGCCCCCGAGGGTAAATAACACGGGGACCTCGGCCAGAGGGTGAAAAGGTCTCTGACATGGGCAAAATCATGGAAACTTTGGAATATTCATAATTTCAGCTGCATTACTTCGATTATAATATCATTATATTATATTATATTATTACTTGATAGATAACTAGCTAGGTCTGTAATGTACGTAGGCCTATATAGTGTTTCATGAGAAACCGTTATTAATTACTTCACAAAGGTAGTATATTTAGTTCAATAAAGGCAATTAATTTCAAATAATTAATTTATTTAAAAGTTTCTTTTCTTCAGAGATTTTCAGACCGAAACAGACACAAATTTTGGAGAACTGCGGTCAACAAAGGCGTGGGGTAAACTGAAGCTTACGTCTGGCAGCTGCCGCGAGAAGTACTTCACTTCTACCCGGGACTTCACTAAGTCTTGTAACTGCTACACCGGCACTGTCTGCAGACAACCGGCAGCGGAGAGAGGCAAAGCAGGAAACTTACATAAAAAAAAAGGACACTTATCAGTTTGATAAAGAGCCAAGGCATAAGGTGAAGCAAATAGATCATTGGCAGAAGTAAGCCGCAAGAGAGAGATAAAAGATAAAGTAAGAATTAGCAAGACGGTTTGTTCGTCACCTTTACACTCCCACTTTATTTCCTTTCTTACTATAGCCCTCAACACTTCCCTTCCACCAACTTTAACTCTTCATAGTTTCACCCATCTTTTTCTAACCCCCGTCAACTCAACTCAACTCACACGGTTCAGTTCTTTCCTGAAGATGGTCTGAAAAGGCCGAAAGGTACCTCGAAAGAAAACGAACAACAAACACACCAGCAGATCAAGATAAAGAATATGGACCTCGGAAATCACTAAGATATCATAATGAGAATATCCGTTCACTAGTAAGAAGAATAAAAAAAAACATCCTACAAAGTAAACAATGCAATTACTACTGTAAATGTTAACAGAATATATATATATATATATATATATATATATATATATATATATATATATATATATATATATATATATACAAATAGTTGAAATGCTACTGCCTGCCTAGGAAGCTACATAACAGAAGTTGGAAGATGTGTGTATGTATATATATATATATATATATATATATATATATATATATATATATATATATATATATATATATATATATATATATATATATATATATATATATATATATATATATATATATATATATATATATATATATATATATATATATATATATATATATATATATATATATATATATATATATATATATATATATATATATATATATATATATATATATATATATATATATATATATATATATATATATATATATATATATATATATATATATATATATATATATATATATATATATATATATATATATATATATATATATATATATATATATATATATATATATATATATATATATATATATATATATATATATATATATATATATATATATATATATATATATATATATATATATATATATATATATATATATATATATATATATATATATATATATATATATATATAAATATATATAAATAGTCGAGATTCTACTGCTTGCCTCTAGGAAGCTACATAACAGAATTTGGAAGATGTATAGAGGGTATCAAAAGAAAAAAAATATCTCAAGTAAAAAAGGTATTTCAGAAGAAAAGATACGTAACCAGATGTCAATAAATGCAAGACGAAGAGCAGTCCAAACATACGTGTGGTCATTGTTGTTATATGGGTTAGAATCTGGACGTTAAATAAACAAAAGGAGAGAAGAGGATGGAAGCATTTGAAATGTGGTGTGAGCGACAGCTCCTGAAAATATGTTGGACACAAAAAATATCAAATGAAGAA
>NC_059292.1:19606261-19611261 GCF_017591435.1 Portunus trituberculatus | reverse complement strand
ATGACTTAAATCATCCCTTCTCAAATTATTCAGAAGAATAATAAAATGAAGTTTTCATAATCTATATAACATAGAAGTAACACTACTATTAATCTTATTATTGCACTGCTGTTTCAGTTTATGCTCCTGTACCAAAATATTTTTATTTTATTTGCGTCATTTACTTTTACTAAATATTTTCTTCTCCTTTGCTTGCAGGTAAGCTGACGTTTCGTCCAAGTGTGAGTAGGCGTGAGTCAGTAGTATGAGAGAGAGAGAGAGAGAGAGAGAGAGAGAGAGAGAGAGAGAGAGAGAGAGAGAGAGAGAGAGAGAGAAACAGTAACGCAATAATGTATCCGTTTTCTTTCGCGCAGTTCCCTTATCAGAAAACAGAACCATTTTAAAAAGAAACTATGGAAAATAATTGAATTTACATAAGGAAGCAACAGATTATGCAAATAATATTCAAATAAGAAATATGTTAAAAAAGATGGATAAACAAATAGAAAAACAGATAGATAATCAGCGTGAAAGAGCCTGAAATTATCGGAAAAAAGTGGAATGTTTCTATTTTCGGTGCATTGTCTTCTTTTTCTTCTTCTTCTTCTTCTTCTTCTTCTTCTTCTTCTTCTTCTTCTTCTTCTTCTTCTGCTTTCAGACATATATAGAAGAGCTATGATGAATCCCATTCAAAGGAAACTGGGTATTGCTTTCATGAACTGTTATTTATCTTTTCTTTCTTTTTCATTTTTTCTTAACATTTGCCATTGACATCGCCCTCTGACGATGGCTGGACAGCAACACGAGCTACACCAATAATTTCCTTACGTTTTTGTTTATTTACAACAAAAACCTGTCTTACATTGAAAGTCAATATTTTTCATGACTCCTATTATCATTATTGTTATTATTATTATTATTATTATTATTATTATTATTATTATTATTATTATCATTATTATTATTATTATTATAAGCAGAAGTTATAGTAATAGTAGTAGTTCATATAGTAGAAATAGCAGTAGTAGTAGTAGTAGTAGTAGTAGCAGTAGTAATAGTAGTAATTGTAGTAGTAGTAGTAGTAGTAGTAGTAGTAGTAGCAGAACCAAGCGTGCTTTGGGGTCCGAGGGGTCTCCAAGCACGGGTTCGAATCCTGTCCACGGTCTGAGTGTAGGTTGGGTTTCCTCACTCAGGGTAACGGTTTCCTAGCGGGTGGGTTTTGAGGTAGGAGGTACCCTTAAAGGTATCCCCTTTAGCCCATAAATTCCTGTGAAAAACCCACATGGTACAAAAAAAGTGATCGTTTTGGTGTGGTCCGCTATTTGTCAGCTAGTCTTTCTCTCATGCCACATCTCCACAGTTCACCGGCTTTTTCGCCAACCCTAACACAGGACTGACTGGTGAGTTAAGTCAGGTGGAGGTGTCGGCAAGGTTGCACTCCTCCGCTCATACGACACGTTTAGGATGGTGGGAAACCTTTATACAAAAAACACGTCTCCATTTTTACCTCAGTGGTCATGTGGAACAAAATTTGAACTTATTTCAGAAATAATATCTGAAATACATAATTTTGTATAGAAACAGAGGGAAAGAAAGAGAGACAGACACAGAGAATAAGGAGGTGGAGCGGGTTGGAGAAGGCAAGACCATGATTTTTTGGAGAGGTGGTAAAACTGGAAGAATCCTAGCGAAGCCCACAGCCACACACCACAATGGCCACTTTAAAGTAACCCGACTATAGAAATAGTAGTGGTGATAATATTACAACAACAACAACAACAACAACAACAACTAGTACTACTACTATTACTACTACTACTACTACTACTACTACTACTACTACTACTACTACTACTACTACTATTACTACTACATCTACTACTACTACTACTACTACTACTACTACTACTACTACTACTACTACTATTATTATTATTATTAACATTATTATCATAATTTTCATTGGTATCAGTAATAGCACAACCACAAATGTATCGATAACATAGTGGTAGAACTTGTGTCTATTTTTACGATATGCGATCCTTTGTTTAACATTTGCTTTATCTAACATTAACACTTGGATGGAGGATGTAATAGAGACCTACCGGAACAATAATTTACTCCCAGCGAGATCTAATAGCACTAGTTCAGAGGGTGTTGTGAGCTTTCCATTAAAGCTAGTTGTGATCTAACTGAACGTTTCCCTTTGTGTCTGTCTCAAAACTTAAGGGGGCAGTCACAGCCTGCCCTCTAAAGAAAACTCTCCTTCTTCTCACAAAACTACATGCACTTACGACACATACACCCTTCACTTAGAATTAATAACTGAAAAAATGGCGACCCCAAATCCAGCCTCTGAGTCCCTTTCTGGGGAGTGGATCAGATATGTCCCCAGGGCGAACTGCCTTCTCAATGGCGACCCAAAAATGTCTTGACACCTCCCTCAACTTTTTCATCATTAACTTCTGCAACATTCGCAGTCTTCGATTTAATTTTCAATCTGTAGAACACCACCTCTCCTCTACTAAACCACATTTTTTCCTCACCGAAACACAGCTGTCTGAGGCAACTGACAGTAGACCCTTCTCTGTTCTCTCCTACTTTCTCTACCCTCATTTTCGCTCAAAAGCTGGATGTTGCGTCTATGTACGCAACGACTTAACGTGCTCTCGTGCCCACGCTCTTGAATCTTCCGAGTTTTCCACCATCTGTCTTCGACTCAATAGTCACTTTCTAACTAAATTTATCTGTGCTGTCTATCTCTCTCCTAACTCCTCTGACTATAGTAAATTCTTTGACTATTTAACTTCCAAAGTGGAGCACATTCTGTCCCTCTACCCTTTCGCTGAGATCTCCATTCTTGGAGATTTCAATGTTCACCACCAGCTTTGGCTTTCCTCTCCCTTCACTGACCATCCTGGTGAACTAGCCTTCAACTTTGCTATCCTCCATGACCTAGAGCAACTGGTGCAACACCCTACTCGTATTCCTGACCGTCTTGGAGACACGCCCAACATTCTTGATCTCTTCCTTACCTCTAATCCTTCTGCTTATGCTGTTACCCTATCTTCTCCGTTGGGCTCCTCCGATCACAATCTCATTTCTGTATCTTGTCCTATTTCTCCAATCCCTCCTCAGGATCTCCCAAAGCAGAGGTGCCTCTGGCGTTTTGCCTCTGCCAGTTGGGGGACCTGAGGAGGTATTATGCTGATTTTGCCCAGGAATGATTACTATTTCGTTTCAGAGACCCATCTCTGTGTGCTGAACGCATAACAGAGGTGATAGTGTCTGCCATGGAGGCGTACATACCTCATTCTTTTTCTCAAACTAAACCTACTAAACCTTGGTTTAACACAGCCTGTTGTTCTCGTGCTATACATGATAGAGAGGTTGCCCTCAAAAGGTACTTGAGCCTTCCATCTCCTGAATCTTATGTACTTTTTATTTCTGTCGGAAATCATGTCAAGCCTGTTCTTCAACTTGCCAAACACTACTTCATAAATAGAATGTGTCAAAATCTTTGAAACTCTAACTCCTGTCGAGACTTCTGGCATCTTGCCAAAAACATCTCCATTAATTTTATTCTTTATCTTTCTCTCCTCTATTTCATCCTGATGGCACTACTGCCATCTCATCATTTATACCATCTCAAATTTATGGGCTAAAGGGGATACTTTCATCTAAAAGCCCACCAGCTAGGAAACTTGCCCTTGAGGAAGCCCAACCTACACTCGGACCGTCAGGATTCGAACCCGTCGCTTGAGACCCTCGACTCCAAAGCACGCATGGTTCCACTGCCATCTCTTCTGTCTCTAAAACTGAACTCTTCTCTCAAACCTTTGCTAACAACTCCACCTAGGATGATTCTGGGCTTGATCCTCCCTTTCCCCCTCCCTCTGACTATTTCATGCCTAAAATTAAAGTTCTACTTAATAACGTTTTCCATACCCTCGCTGGCCTAAACCCTCAGAAGGCTTATGGACTGGATGGGTCCCTCCTATTGTTCTCAAAAACTGTGCCTCCGTGCTTGCACCTTGCCTGGCCAATCTCTTTCAATTATGTTTTTCGACTTCTACCTATCCTTCTTGCTGGAAGTTTGCCTACATTCACCCTGTTCCTAAAAAAAAAAAAGGTGACTGTTCTAATGCCTCAAACTGCCGGTTAATTGATTTAATGTCTTGCTTGTCTAAAGTTTTTTTCAATATATCCTCAATAGAAAGATTCTTAAACATCTGTCACTTCACAATCTTCTATCTAATCGCCAGTATGGCTTCCATCAAGGTTGCTCTACTGGCTTTCCTTACTAAGGCTTGGTCATCCTTTTTTAGAGATTTCGATGAAACTTTTACTGTCGCGTTAGACATATCAAAAGCTTTTGATAGAGTGTGGCACAAAGCTGTGATTTCCAAACTGCCCTCCTTCGGTTTCTCTCTTTCTCTCTGCAATTTTATCTCAAGTTTCCTTTCCTACCTTTCTACGAGTATTGCAGCTGTGGTAGACAGCCACAGTCCTTCTCCTAAATCTATTAATAGTGGTGTTCCTCAAGGTTCTGTCCTATCACCCACTCTCTTTCTATTATTCATTTATGATCTACTTAACCAAATTTCTTGCCCTATCCACTCCTACGCTGATGATACCACCCTACATCTTTCCACGCCCTTTCAAAGATGACCAACCCTTCAGGAAGTCAACAGATCACGCAGGGATGCCACAGAACGCTTGACTTCTGATCTTTCTAAGATTTCTGATTGGGGCAGAGAAAACTTAGTAGTGTTCAATGCCTCAAGAACTCAATTCCTCCATCTATCAACTCGACACAACCTTCCAGACAACTATCCCCTCTTCTTCAATGACACTCAACTGTCTCCTCTTCCACACTGAATATCCTCGGTCTGTCCTTTACTCATAATCTTAACTGGTAACTTCACATCTCATCTCTTGTTAAAACAGCTTTTATGAAGTTAGGTGTTCTGCGGCGTCTCCGCCAGTTTTTCTCGCCCCTCCAACTGCTAACTCTGTAC
>NC_059292.1:19596261-19601261 GCF_017591435.1 Portunus trituberculatus | reverse complement strand
TTCCGCAGTTTATTACAATGTCAGAAGGAAGAAATCACTCGACTCTGCTAGGCTGACGATCAGGAATGATATAAGTTTTACTAAAGAAGGATAACTTTAAGGAGGTTGTTCCTATTGATGTACAAGAAAAGAGTTGAAACATTAAAAAAGAAAGTTACGAGTTATCTTCGGAATGTTAAATAGGACAGAGGACTTGCAATAAATTAAAGAAATTTATTTTCTTGAAAAGACAGAGAGAGAGAGAGAGAGAGAGAGAGAGAGAGAGAGAGAGAGAGAGAGAGAGAGAGAGAGAGAGAGAGAGAGAGAGAGAGAGAGAGAGAGAGAGAGAGAGAGAGAGAGAGAGAATCAGTAACAGTAAGAAAATAATACTCGCATCTTTCTCAACATGCAACGCAAGCACACTAAAGAATACAGGTCTCTCTCTCTCTCTCTCTCTCTCTCTCTCTCTCTCTCTCTCTCTCTCTCTCTCCTCCAACTTTTAACCTTCGTCATTTAAAGAGAAACATTAGTACTGACACTTTTTAAGAGAGAGATAGATAGATATATATATATATATATATATATATATATATATATATATATATATATATATATATATATATATATATATATATATAGAGAGAGAGAGAGAGAGAGAGAGAGAGAGAGAGAGAGAGAGATCATTGATATGTGATGTGCCTGGCAAAGGCTGTGGTGGGTCTCCATTGGAGTCTATAGTGTTAATGTTCACCTCGTCACCTCTCTCTCTCTCTCTCTCTCTCTCTCTCTCTCTCTCTCTCTCTCTTAAAAAGTTTCAATCTCCTCTGACTGACTTCTTCAGCCTCTTTCTCACCGCCGAAATGTTGCATCTTTTTCTATTTCTTATCCCTATTTCCATGCTAACTGCTCTACTGATCTTGCTTATTGGATGCTTTCTCTCCTCATGCGGCCTCGCTTCACAAGGCTTCCTTCTTCCTCTCACCCCTATTCTGTCCAACTCCAATACAAGAGTTATCCAGTACTCTCAATCATTGATACCTTTCTCTGGTAAACTCAGGAACTCCCTGCTTGCTTTTGTATTTCCATCTTCCTATGACTTGAAACCTTTTAAGAGGGAGATTTCAAGACATTTGTCATTGAATTTGAGCTAATTCTTCACCAATCATTAAGGTAACTAGTATTTGAAGTGGACGTTTTTTCAATCTTTTGTTGTCTTTGAGTAATTTCCCTTTTGCATAGAAAAGGTATATATATATATATATATATATATATATATATATATATATATATATATATATATATATATATATATATATATTTATATTTTTTTTTTTTTTTATATTTTTTTTTTTTTTATTTTTTTTTTTTTTTTTACAGTAAACCCTCGCTATAACGAACCAATTGGGGGAGTAAGGCCTAACGTTATAACCGAAAGTTTGTTGTATCCAAGGGTCGGTAATCCATTTTTTATAACGACCTAAATTCGCTATATCATATAAGTCGTTCGTCAGGTCAGTCAATGCCGCCAAGCCCAGGAGTGTTTTGTTTACCTTTCCGAATTCACACATCCACAAGAATAAACTGTAACTACTGGCCACGAGGCTGTGTGACGCTTACCGCTCCTCACACGCCGAACCGAGTTCAGTACTTACCGTACCGAATTCGCTATATCAGAGCATTGTTCGGCCAGAATAATGCAATCGTTATATCCAAAAATTGTTACACAGAGGTTCGGTATAGCGAGGGTTTACTATATATATATATATATATATATATATATATATATATATATATATATATATATATATATATATATATATATATATATATATATATATATATATATATATATATATATATATATATATATATATATATATATATATATATTATATATTTGTGTGTGTCTGTGTACTTCTGTATTTTTTTTTAACATGCACTTTTTTTTCTCACATTCTACTTCTTTTTTCCTCAGGTGAGTCAGTCAGGCAGCAGGTGGACAGGTAAGATGCTGGATCAGTGACGATGATGAGTGGTAGTTACTTTTACTCCCTTCTTGCGTCCCCTTTTATCATTCACAAAATCTAAATTAAGGCTCATCCTACGGTGTCATATAAATACGTATCATTCTGTCAGTATGTGTTGACGATATGATAGCACAGTAGTATTTTATATATAGTATCTTTGTCCACCAGAAGTTGGATACCTGAACTTCCATGATGAACATAGCATATGTTGTTTTTGCCAGTAGTGTCTTGATCAGGAAAAAAGGCAATCTGCCGAAACCATGCTACTCATTCAGGTGTTGGAAGTCCTTAATTACTTTATGAAGTAACTGCAAGCTTACCTATTATGGGAAATATCGAAACAGCTCAATCAGTGACAATAGTAACTACTTAGCCTGCACCAATTCAACTTTATCGTATGCACCAACTTAAAAAGAACAAAAATTGAAATATTCCATCGCATCTAAGACTAGCAAAATCAATATCACCTCAACTTGTAGCCATTCAGACCGAAACCACCTCATTCCAGAGAAGCTGTAGGATTCGAATATGTAATACTTTAGAGATCTTGGAAAGCAGAGATGAGTATGCGATGATGTCTCATCCCGGTGTGACCAAAGTCATAAGCACGTTTTGATGAATGACGATCAACAATCATTGTCATCTAAAGTAAACCGTAATGATAGGACGTCCTCATCTTTATAGGTCAGTAAGAAGAGGAACTTACAAGAATTCATGAGTTAATGAAGCGGAGAATCTGCTTAGTCAGTGATGTCCTGAGAAAGTGAGGACTGATTGCTAAATTCTATCCCTCAGGCGAATGTAGTTTCGCTTTCAGATGACACGACAAGAGAGAGATTAGTAATTAGTTGCAATGTCTTTGATTGTTTGTTCGCTTCATGACCATTCAAAGGTTTAAAGGTTTAAAGGTTTCTTCCTTCATGATAATTTATTCGAGTGAATTTTATCAACTATGGTTGCGATATTGACAATTAAAAAAGAATTAGCAAGAAAATGTTTTTTTTACTGATATCATTATGCATTACATTTGTGTATGTAGAGCAAATCAGCATGGTCCAGTGACGTTCTAACAGCGTCTCCGCTTCGTAAACACATACTTTAAAACCTTACACATTAACACAAACACATTTCCTCTCTCTCTCTCTCTCTCTCTCTCTCTCTCTCTCTCTCTCTCTCTCTATTCCCGGATATCATGGAATCGACACAAAATCAGTAGGAAATATTGCCTCCCTATCATTTGGGTAACTATACTATCGAAAATGTTGATAACTTCATATTGAACGAGAGAGAGAGAGAGAGAGAGAGAGAGAGAGAGAGAGAGAGAGAGAGAGAGAGAGAGAGAGAGAATCATTATAGAGGTCGGAGTAGCTGGTTGCTCTCACTTAGTTTTCATTCGTTACATAATCTTATAGAAAGCCTTCCTTCCTACCTTTTCCTTCTATCTTTTTTTCTTCAGTTCTTCACTTCCTGCATCTATCTCACTTCCTACCATTTTCTTCGTCTCTATCTATAATTACTTCTTGTATTCTAAGCTTTCACTCTTCCCCGTCTTCCTCCATGGTGACCTCACCCCCACTCCTTAACCTCCCTTTCATTACTACTACTACTACTACTACTACTACTACTACTACTACTACTGCTACTGCTACTACTACTACTACTACTACTACTACTACTACTACTACTACTACTACTACTACTACTACTACTACTACTACTACTACTACTACTACCAGTAGTCTCTCTCTCTCTCTCTCTCTCTCTCTCTCTCTCTCTCTCTCTCTGTGTGTGTGTGTGTGTGTGTGTGTGTGTGTGTGTGTGTGTGTGTGTGTGTGTGTGTGTGTGTGTGTGTGTGTGTGTGTGTGTGTGTGTGCTGTTCATGACTGACGGCAGACTAACGGGATAAACCGGCAGTAACCGACACTTGGCTGTCAGATGACTGGCTTCTGTATATCTAGTAGTGAATGACCCACTCATTGGCTGGTTAACATTAGCAGGCTAAGATGTTTTTTAATTGTATGGTGGGCTGGCTGGTGGAATAGAGAATCGAAGTATTGAAACCTATCCTTCAATTGGATGCCAGGTTAGATAACAGCAGCCTGGCTGTTTCGCTTCATGCCAGCCTGTAAGCTCGGCACAACCACACAGTTTCTAGTGAAAGTGCAATGTGGAACGAGAAACCACCACCACCACCACCACCACCACCATCACTCTCACTGTCATTGGCGTTAAGGGAAGACGAAGAGGAAAAGAAAAACATGCACTCATCTTATTCACCTCTTCATTTATTTATGTATGTATTTGAGAAGTATTATGATAGTTCAGCATCCGACCGCGCGGGCACATCCCTGTGTGTGTGTGTGTGTGTGTGTGTGTGTGTGTGTGTGTGTGTGTGTGTGTGTGTGTGTGTGTGTGTGTGTGTGTGTGTGTGTGTGTGTGTGTGTGTGTGTGTGTGTGTGTGTGTGTGTGTGTGTGTGTGTGTGTGTGTGTGGAAGGAGGAAAGAAGGAAGAAGAACAAGAGGGCATACAGGTAATATTTTACATTTCATTGATAACACAGAGTTGCCAGCAAACCATTCCTACCAATTTAAGCAACAGCCCTCCTTTCGCGAAGACAGTATTCCGTGATAGCTACCTGATTCTCTCTCTCTCTCTCTCTCTCTCTCTCTCTCTCTCTCTCTCTCTCTCTCTCTCTCTCTCTCTCTCTCTCTCTCTCTCTCTAATATATATATATATATATATATATATATATATATATATATATATATATATATATATATATATATATATATATATATATATATATATATATATATATATATATATATATATATATATATATATATATATATATATATATATATATATATATATATATATATATATATATATATATATATATATATATATAAGCACAGACACACACACACACACACACACACACACACACACACACACACACACACACACACACACACACACACACACACACAC
>NC_059292.1:19588761-19591261 GCF_017591435.1 Portunus trituberculatus | reverse complement strand
AATAGTAGTAGTAGTAGTAGTGGTAGGAGTTGTAGTAGTAGTAGTAGTAGTAGTTTTGTTGCTGTTTGTACAATACTAACAGTAGTACCAGTAGTAGTAGAAGTAGTAGTGGTAGTAGTAGTAGTAGTAGTAGTAGTAGTAGTAGTAGTAGTAGTAGTAGTAGTAATAGATTAAGAAGAAGTAGTAGTGGTAGTAATGTAATAAAAATAGTAGTAGTAGTAGTAGTAGTAGTAGTAGTAGTAGTAAATTAAGAAGAAGAAATAGTAGTGGTAGTAATAGTAATACGAATAGTAGTAGTAATAGTAGTAGTAGTAGTAGTAGTAGTAGTAGTAGTAGTAGTTGTTGTTGTTGTTGTTGTTGTTGTTGTTGTTGTTGTTGTTGTTGTTGTAGTAGTAAATTAAGAAGAAGAAATAGTAGTGGTAGTAACAGTAATAATAATAGTAGTAGTAGTAGTAGTAGTAGTAGTAGTAGTAGTAGTAGTAGTAGTAGTAGTAGTAGTAGTAGAAGTAGTAGTAATAATAGTAGTAAATTAAGAAATAGTATTGATAGTAATAGTAAAAAAATAGTAGTAGTAGTAGTAGTAGTAGTAGTAGTAGTAGTAGTAGTAGTAGTAGTAGTAGCAGCAGCAGCAGCAGCAGCAGTAGTAGTAGTAGTAGTAGTAGTAGTAGTAGTAGTAGTAGTAGGATGCAACAATGTTAGGCTTGAAATGAATCTTACTTATTATCCGTTTTCCTCTTATCAAATGAAAGAAAACATCTACAGCTTGTCACAGTTTAGCTGGACGAGGTTGGAAAGCTTGTCATCGTCTCACAAAGAATACCCTCAGCATTTAAAGGACAGGCAAGTACGTAACGGCACAATATGTACTTGTGGATGTAGTGGCTTCGTGATGAGAATAGGAGACTCCTGAAAGCAATCTTGTTTGTTTGTATACTCGAACACGATCAGTGATTACAAAAATTATGTAATATCACGGTATAAATTTGAAAGCTATGAAACTTGAATTAATGCGTAAACGACCACCTTCTCAAAAACATTATAATGTAATCCTGTTGAAGAAATACAAGTCATGACCAAGATGGTGCGTGACAGCATCATCCTTGACACGTCTAGACACATTTTTCCCAAGGTACGATGATCGAAGAAAAGTCATATTGTGTATTCAATATTGTTAAATTTGGTTGTACTGAAGTATCTCCTTGTAAGGGCATTGCGGCGCACCATCATCTGTTGTTTACATTATCATGGGTTTTCATAGCTACATGTTACTGCTTAATCTTATATATTTATCTGTCTATTTACCTTTCTCGTTATACCTCATTCATCCTTCATTCTTTCGTCATGTCTCCTTCCCTCATCACTTCGCCAGTCCTCATTTTAGTCATTCCTTTCCCTCTCACTTTCATTTTCTCCCCCTCAACTCCTTCCTCGGCGAACTCTAGTCCCTCACTAGCCTCTCTCTCTCTCTCTCTCTCTCTCTCTCCGCCTTCACACAACCTTTTTAATTGGGGTCACAGGCTACACACGGTACATGGCGTGCCCGACAATTCGAGGTTCGTCCCTACACTTCACAGACTTCAATAGGTCTCCATCTTCATGTATAAAACATTTTACGGAAAGATGACGTGTCCCTTGATCCTCACTCACGCTGGGCACCTATTCATCATCACAGGAGACTCCACCAAAGCTTTTCCTCATCCTTCACTGATGAGCGCTGCCTCGCAGTGGAGCGGAGCCTTGAACAAACAAAAACTCCACACGCTTTAGAAGCAATAAAAAACCAGACAGTCGCAAAGTTGAGCACAAGACTAGACAGGTGGCGGGTGGGTTGCCTCTCCACTGGCCTCTCCTTGACGTCATTATTGTCCGCCTGCTCACTTTCCTTACCTGCCAGACATTATCTCTCCTCTCCTTCTTTCACTATCCTATTCATTCATCCCAGTTATCTCATTTTCTCAATATAGTTATTGTCATAACTACTTCTCTTCATACATATCATACTTCTCATACTCCGCCTCATCTTTCTCCTGATCCTCCACACTGTCGTGTCTAGATAAAACCAATCTCAATCACCACCAACTCGTCTCCCTTTCTCCAGTTCTTACTATAAATAATTTCCATTTTCTTTCTTTTTTTTACCTTGTCAATTCATTCAAGTGCATTCTGCAGTCAGTCAACTGCCGCCAACTGTGTGATAGTGAACTTCCTTATAGCTTTTAGCTGTAGGGTCTATTTTCCTCCTTCGTACTTTCCACCGCTGGGAGACTAAAGTTACATAGGAAGGAAATGCCGAGCCTGCTTCAACCTTCGTCTCAGTAGAGTTTGAAACCACGCTGCCTCAGGCCGAAGGAAGCGCGAAATTACGATTATTGAAAGTATGCCAACCTCTCTATTTACCTGTTGTTACACCCTTCACTAATCTCTCTCTCTCTCTCTCTCTCTCTCTCTCTCTCTCTCTCTCTCTCCACCCATCATAAATAATGACTCAACAACTTGTTGC
>NC_059292.1:19566261-19586261 GCF_017591435.1 Portunus trituberculatus | reverse complement strand
CCCTGACAGCTTAAATGATTTTTATTGCCTTAAGAAACCTGGACATATTGCTATGCTATGTAATATATTCCCTGACACATTCTTGGCCAGAAGCGCCCCCGAAGGAAGAACGTGGCTTGGAGAAAACATCCGCGACGAAACATCGAAAAATCCGGCCATGTGCATGAACAAGCCATACCCACCCCTCACCCGTTATCTCTCCCATTTGACCGCCCTGCCGACTTAGCCTGGTCAGGTCACTCCAATGGGAAGAAATGTACCCAGGGAGGCTTCGTACCTGGGAGGAGGGAGTGACCCTAAACCTGTGCAAGTTTCTTTAGCAGATAAAAATCATTTAAGCGGCCAGAGCCACGACAAAGAGAATTTATTGGCTATATGAAACCTGCACATATTACTATGCTTGCGAAGAGGATAGTGGGAAGAGAGGACGAAGCTGGGTTAGTATCGGGTTCCATTTTCAGTTGCCAACAAGGGACCCTGTAAGGATAGTCTAGAATAGTCAGGTGGGAGCGAGAAATATCCGGTTAAGGAGCCAAGAAAACTTTAGTAACCTAAAGTTTCTTTATTAACAAAGTGTCATTGACGGTTTTTGCCCCTGCCTCGCCTTCCACCTTTTGTCTCCTGAGGTAAGGAAGGTGGAGCCGTCCACATAGCTATGCAGGAAGCAGAAGCGACTGAGTAGTAGAGATACCGTTTCCTGAAAGAAGCCCAACCCCCGAGGTAGGGCACCCACTCCACTGAGTGGGTGCGAAGAAATGCTAACGAGGTTGATAGGCCTCTAATGATGTCGGAGTGAGGGGCTTGGCCTGGGTCAGCACTCTCAATCACCCAGCACAGAAGACGTCCCAGGGACCTCGGGAGTAAGGGATTCCGGGTCCACGACTTGTAAGAGAGATGGTCCTCAGAAACCCCTTCCGTGCATTCTACGTAATCCTTGAAAGCAAAGATTGGGCACAGTGGGTGTGGGAGGCCCCCTTCAAGGAAAGACAGGATTCTGAGGCTCCTGATTATGTTGTCCACCTGTTCATTCTTGGCAAGGAATGAAGGGGATTGAGAGAAGATCAGGGTAGAGCAATCTTCCCTCAGCTTTGAGAAAGGAATGGTAGCGGATGACTGCAGCTAGTTGGGAGGCCCTGTAACCCGTGGCCAAGGCAAGCAGTAACGCAGCAGGAGTTGATCTTCCCCCATAGTGACTCTTTCGAAAGCCAGGTATTGCAAGACGTGATGTAAGGATCAGGTAAGGACTGGCTAGCGACTCAGTTCCCTCGTGGCGCTGATACCCCTCGTCAGGAAGGATAAAACTCTGTGGGACTGTGATGCCCACACCGAAGCGAAGGGGATAATGGACCGAAACCGTCGCTGGTGCCTTGTTGGTCATGTTCGCTGGCCAAGCCAGGAAGTCTAGAACCATGTTGGCAGAAATAGCTTCTGGAGTGTGCTTCTGCAAGTAGTCATGGAAATACCGCCAGCAGGACTCATACTGTCGCACTGAGGAGGGGCGATAAGGCCTCAGCATCCTGGCCACTGCACCCGGAGAGAAGTGCCAGCTGAGGGCGTGCTGCAGAAACTCCAAGCATGAAGTTATAGTGATATTTGGAGTGGTGTAGCCAGGTTTGCTCGCCATGCACGCTGAGCCTAGCCCCCCGAACCACGGTGCTATCAGTAGGACCCGACCCCTGAAAAACCTAAGGGCCCTCATCACCTTCAGGAGGACTAGAGTCGCGGGAGGTGGAAAAATGTACACATACTCCCAGTGGTTTCAATCCTCTGTGAAGGCGTCTGATCTCCCTGCGAACGTCCTCTGGCTGTAAGTGAGGTATAGGGGCAGTTAAGCTGTGTCTGGTGAGGTAAACAGGTCGATTGCCGGGGTGCCGTAGTGGAGAGTGAACAAGTGGAACATCTGTGGACGCAGCTGCCACGCCACTGACATATCTTGGAATCTGGAGAGGGTGTCCACCCAGCTGTTCTCCCGACCAGGAACATACCTCGCCGAGAGGAACAGGGACCTGCATGCCACCTCGGCGAAAACATCTCTGACATGGACAAGAGGAATTTGAACGTGCCATCCTCTGCATCTGCATGCAATGACATTGTCCATGTCGAAGTGAACGCTTGATTCGGAGATCCTGGGGTGCCTCTGGAGCCACCCTCTGATTACCCACATCTCCCAAAGGTTGATGTGGAGTGCCCTTTCTTCCTCCAACCAACCGCCGCAAGCTTGGTATCCCCAACTGGACTGGAAGCGCTACCCAACATCTGAGGTGTTTATCGCCACTGTGACATGGGAAGGGTGTTGAGACCACGCTACTGACTGGCAGAGGGCCCCTGGCCGGAGCCAAGGTCGTAGCAGGTGATGAAGGATCTTTGTGAAGACCCTTGGGGCAAGTGAGACACCGAAAGGGAGGCTGGTAAATTAGTATGTCTCTTTCCTCACCAGGAATGCCAAATATCGGCGAAACTGAGGGTGGATAGGGACATGCCAGTGTTCGTCCTGGAGGTCCAGGAACGCTAACCAATCACCCTTCCGCAGTGCTGATCGGACCTGGGTCACAGACACCATCTTGACGCGAACGGGTTTCAAGAACTTGTTTAATGCACTCAGATCCAAAAAAATCAGCCTGGTTTTTCCTGGATCATTCTTTGGCACGGTAAAGAGATGAGACAGTAAGATCCGCCCTGCTGCTCTCTCCACCATTCTTCTCTCGAAGAGCTCTTTGATGTGGGGCACTACCAACGGGGACACCGTGGAGGAAACAGGGGGACGATGAAGTGGCTATAGGAGAGAAGCAAGGAATCAGACTGGCTGAAGAGAAAGCAAGACTGCCTGTTGGGCTGGTGCCAAAAAACCAACAAGAAGGGGGACAGAGGTTTATCTGGGGAGACACCCAAGGTCAAGTAAGGCCGTGGCAGATGCCCCTAGCAACGTGAGGTGCCAGCCCAGCAGACACCTTACCTAGGGACCCTAAGAAGCTCTTGGGCTTCTGTCAAAGCGGCGGTGCCTGTGGCCTTCAAGGCTGTGTAGTAGCCTGCCGGGGCTCTAAGGGAGTGAGATGTTGTGATTGCTGACACCGAAAGGGCTGTGGTTGCGAGTGGATTCGCTGCCGCTGGTCGCTCCCTCTTCTTGGTGGGGGGGGCGATAGGTAGGGTGGTGCAGCTGCGGGCGACCCGAAGGGGACAGCGGCCTGAAATGAGGAAGATGAGGACGGGGCCTGGAAGCAACGGTGGCTTTAGATCTGGAAGAAGGGATGAAGATAAGGAACATGGCTGGGTGGAGAGAGGGAAACTTATAGTCACCTGTGTGGCCATCTGCCAAAAGCAGAAACCCTGACAGGCCACAGAAGGGCCGAGGAACCTTGATTGAGGAGGAGGCTGAATATTGATGACGCAATCCGTCGCTTCTTGGTCAAAGAGACCGCATGACAAGGGAGCTGCCCTCACAGTGCCTCGCCGGGCTAGCTCCGGCGCAGACCGCACAGCGGACTGTCGGGCAGACAGCCTAAACTGTGTGAAAGCTCTTGCAGCTAAGGGCAGAGCTGTTGACATCAAGTTGGCCGTCCCTTCTGCCACCATTGACAGAAGTGTGAAAGCATCCCTGCAAAAATGGAAGAACTCGGAGTAGGGTGGCTGGGGGAATGACACCCCCTGTCCCCGTCCCTTCCCTCCCGAGAGGCAGAGGCCACTACAGAGCGGCCTCGTCTATGGAAGCAGGGGAGAGGGGGCAGAGGCAGCCTTGCCTGGGGTCAGGGTAGGGGAAGTTCACTTAGCAGCCCTGCCCGCTGCCCTGCACCAGGCTTTATCACACAATGAAAAAAAAAAACAATAGCTCAACTCAGCTCCTCCTGGAGAAAATCCTCGAACCCCTCAGCAAGCATCCTCAACTAGGTCCTCAGTGTGGCAACTGCCGATACGCTAGAGATGGTGGAGGCGAGACCTTGTTTGTCCTTGGCTTCCGCTGACAGAACGCCTTGCCTCAGGAGCTAGTGGGGGATGACCAGGTCCTGACAGTCTCAAAGGCCCTCAGGAGCGATGCGTGTTGGGAGGACTATGGGGACGAAGGAACCTGCCTTGGGGGAAGAGCTGCCCTGGGCTGGTCCTGGGCACGTTCAAGGAGAGCGGGAATGTCCAGGTCCACTTTCCCTCTTTCTTAGGGGAGCCATGCTTACAAAGAAAAAGCCACCACTGGGGAGTCCCCTAATCTATCTAGGAACAGATGCTCCTCAGGATTCAAGCAGGGGTTCTCCAGGAGGGAGGTTCTCCATGGCGTCCATGACTGTGGCAGCCGAGACCCTGGTAGAAGTGGGGTGAGGCACGAGAGGGGGCAGAGCTTAAAGAGTACCTTAGTGCCCTTCACATCATTGGCCGGCTTCATCATCATGTCATCCCTCTTTCTCTAACCCTTCAGCAGCGAGTCATCCGGGGACCAGGCAGCAAGCCTGTTATATTCCTCGCATGAGTACTCCCAAGATCAAGAAAGGTCTCACCACGAGAATGGAAGAAACTCGTAGGGGTCAGCTGAGGCAGGACGAGAAGGAGCCAGAGGAGAGGGAAACAGGATGTGACCGTGGTGTTCCACCTCGTTGTCCGATCCCACGGGCAAGCAAGAGAAAGAAAGGCCCCTCAACAGAGGAGTGAACCTGCCGACCAGACAGCCTCAGCCTGGGAGGGAGGCTGGTGGGGAGGAGCAAGGGCAACAGGGAGCGTAGGAACGTCGGTCAGGGCTGGGCGTAGGGCTGTGAAGCAAGACAGGGCGGAATCGAGGGCTGGCCTAATTGAGAGGGTAGGAAAGCCAGTGACCCCCTACCTCGCTCACCCGGACGAGGATGAAACCGAGGAAGGTTCGTGGCACGGCTTCGAGCTCCTGGAGGCGCGGTGCTTCCTCCGCACGCTGGCGCCGTTGTTGCAAGCCCCAGAGCAAGCCACGGACGAAGACAAGCCTTTGGATTTCCCTGCCAACAGTCTCCAAGCCACGTCTGGGGGGGCCAGATATGTCGGAGGGGGTGTGGCTACTGAGAGGTGCTTCTTCCAGGAGCGCCCTCCGAACCATCCGACGAGCCACCGAGTCCACCGAGAGACCTGGGGAGCTCACCATCAGATGGCTCAGGGATGCCGGCAGACGAGTCTCAGGGGCGGATGAGCTCAGTGAGCTGCTCCTCTCGGAGACTTCAGTTATCTTGCCCTCTGCCAGGTTCCACGCAGGAACTCTAGGACAGGAAGTTTGGGGCGCTTTCCCGTTAGGGCAGCCCGGACTTCCGCCATCCACGAACCACATACAGGATAGGTGAGGGGGTCGAAACCAGCCTGGAGACACAAAGGGTGTCGGGCGGACAATGGCTGTGACCGTCAGGGGAGATCCTGACAGGCCTAGCGCACACACGTTTTGCCTGAAACAAAGAGAAAGAGGTAACCATGCACAACCCCCTCTCCCGCCCCACCTTGGAATTTTTCGATGTTTTGTCGCGGAATTTTTTCCCCAAGCCACCGGGGGCGCTTCTGGCACAGAACGTAATAGTGAAGATATTCCATAGCATAGCAATATGTGCAGGTTTCATTTAGCTGATGAATATATATATATATATATATATATATATATATATATATATATATATATATATATATATATATATATATATATATATATATATATATAATTCCTTGCCGCAGACTAGCCTCGAGTATAAGACTTTCCCAACCCTTGCACTTTCTGGTGTTGGCGGTTATGACACCGACTTTTATGACCTTTAAGAGACGTTATGATACATACAATAATCTAAGAGAAACCATACTAGAAATCCGCTTTCATGTGTATTAAGACTTTTTGTTGATAATATGAATTTATATATATTTTTTTTATACTTTGTAAGACTTTTTTTGTGGATTGCTAATCGCATGAATTTTTTGGTTTGTTTCCATGACTACTCAATGTGATTTTCATCTGGATGACTCCCTAAATCATGGTCGTAATCGGTAAATGTAAACTGAATGCTACACGGTGCAATGAAAATTTTCAGAAATTAACAGAACAATTACATAAGAAGAGATGAAAAGAGGGGCATTTACGCTTTTGACTAACCTGTTCTCCTCCCACAGCCGCGACGGTGGTGTGCTCCCTGCCATCCCTCCATCGGGTAAGTTTTGTTCCTTCCAACTTTTTTTTTCTCCTCCAGAAGACTCCTCTGTTATACAACACGACAATAACTTTACCAAATGTTCCCAAAACTTACATGTTAACATCAATAAAGAAGTATAATTTGTAGAGGTAGATAACAACTACAAGGGAAATATATAAAAAAAAATTGTTGTACGTGTGTGTGTGTGTGTGTGTGTGTGTGTCATTCACCTACGGTCTGCTAGTCTGCTAGTCACCCAGTCAGTCGTTCCCCTACGCAAAGAGCTCAGAGCTCATACTGACCAATCTTCGGGTAAGACTGAGACCACTCACACACCCCACACAGCAACGTCACAACCCTTCTGGTTGCATCCCGTATTTAGTTGCTGCTAGGGGAACAAGGGATACACACATTAAGAGACTCGATCATTTATTTGCCTTGCCGCCCCTGGGAATCCAGTCAGGCTTTCTCGGTTGTGAGCCGAGTGCATGTGCTAACAACTGCGTACACTACACGGTACGTGTAAGTCACCACAGTCGTCTGTTGGTCACCCAGCCAGTCTTCCCCATTACGGAGCGAGCTCAGAGATCATAAACCGATCTTCGGGTAAGACTGAAACCACAACACACTCCACACACCGGGAAAGCGAGGCCACAACCCCTCGAGTTACATCCCGTACCTATTTACTGCTAGGTGAACAGGTGCTACACATTAAGAGGTTTGCCCATTTGCCTCGCCGCGCCGAGAAGACGGTGTGTGTGTGTGTGTGTGTGTGTGTGTGTGTGTGTGTGTGTGTGTGTGTGTGTGAGTAATAATAATATTCCAGTTTATTTACATTGCTGCCATGGAGCAGAAAATCCAAATGTTAAAAAGGACTTATACATTAACAAACATATATCTCAAGTATACATCCATGGTATCTTATAATTCGATAGCGTGGCCGCCAAAGGGAACCAGTTCAACCTAGTAGAAAAGGTCCGAGATGATCAAGCCACTCCGTGTGTATTTTTCTATTCAGAGTTTGTTTCTCCTACACTGCAGGGTCACAATTTCTGACTTACACTATAATCACTGCTGTAATATCAAGCGTTACGCTGAATGGAATCACTTCCAACGATTTCTGACCTGACCCAGGATTCGAACCCAGGCCCTCCCGATTGTGAGTGGGGCACGCTAATCACTACTCTATCAGTGTGTGTGTGTGTGTGTGTGTGTGTGTGTGTGTGTGTGTGTGTGTGTGTGTGTGTGTGTGTAATTCACCTTGGTCGTCTGCTGGTCACCCAGCCAGTCTTCCCCATTACGGAGAGAGCTTAGAGCTCATAGACCGATTTTCGGGTAGGACTGAGACCACAACACACTCCACACACCGGGAAAGTGAGGCCACAACCCCTCGAGTTACATCCTGTACCTATTTACTGCTAGGTGAACAGGAGCCACACATTAAGAGGCTTGCTCATTTGCCTCGCCGCGCCGGGACTCAAACCCGGGCCTCTCGATTGTGAGTGTGTGTGTGTGTGTGTGTGTGTGTGTGTGTGTGTGTGTGTGTGTGTGTGTGTGTGTGTGTGTGTATGTGTGTGTGTGTATTTGTGTGTAAAACAGAAAATATAAATAACTCTAAAATGTCTTATGAAAGAATAGCAGAAAATACTTAATATAAAGTCATACAAATAAAAACGAATGTATAAAACTGACCCATAATATTAGAAGATAAGGAACCTAATAAATTAAATCTACTAACATAATGCAAATCTAAATCGCATAAGTTTAAAAATACATGACTAAATATGGTAAAGAACAACTAACAGAAATATGAATAACAAATAATCAAGAAGAAATTTAAAGAATAGATCATAACATACTACAAATTAGCACAAGAATATAAATAAAGTAAATAACAAATTAAAAGCATAGCGTATAGCAAAATATAATTAATTAACTAAGGTGTTATTACTAATCATATAAAGTAAGCTTAGCCTAATACCATGATAAATAAAAAGTGTATAAAGTCATAATAACATCAAGCAAACAGATACAGTGCATCTATAAGAAATCGGTCAGGTAAGTAACAGGTAAGTAACATTGTTCACAAAGCATAAAGAAATGTCGATGTGATGAACGTTACGTGTCATCAGTATCTCTAAAATATATTTGTACCTAAAATAAACAATCTATTTTTGTTTATCAAAATGAAAAATAAACTAACGACTAATATATATATATATATATATATATATATATATATATATATATATATATATATATATATATATATATATATATATATATGTGTGTGTGTGTGTGTGTGTGTGTGTGTGTGTGTGTGTGTGTTTGTTTAGACTGATGATAAAGATTGTATGGTGGGAGGAAGAGGATGGAAAGGATCAAGTCAGAGACAATAATCTATGAAGGTCGGAGAGTGAGAATGAACACTAAAATATCTTCTGAATCACTAACACGGTACTGGTTTGTTTGGCTTGCTTCAGCTGTTTAAGTCTTGTTTGCTCATTTTGTCATGCGTGTGTGTGTGTGTGTGTGTGTGTGTGTGTGTGTGTGTGTGTGCGTAATTGGTTGGTCAGCGCTGGAAGGTGACGGAAGAGTTTGTATTTACTAGAGTGCGATTGTCCTTGAAATCATGTTGAAGGTCATGTGCACACACACACACACACACACACACACACACACACACACACACACACACACACACACACACACACACACACACACACACACACACACACACACACATTGCTATTCCTTCTCTTACTACTATTTATTCATTGTGGTTTATTCAAGAACATTTATTTTTTTATTTACTTTTATGATGCCTCTTCTCTCCTATATTCCTAATGAAAGAAGCATCCTTTCTTTTTGTTCACCATTTTCATTTCCTTTCCTTTTATGCTGACATTCGTTTCCTATCTTACTTTTCATCCTCAATTTTAAACCAATTTATTCTTTCTTTAATCATTCCTTGCTCATCAACTTTTTGCCTAATTTATACCATGGTAGCTTGGATCAGTTTATATGATTTACTTTCTCGCCGTTTTTATCTGCAATCCGTTCCTCCCTCTTTAAATGTGGTCCTACATTGGTCAAGAAATTAGACCTTCTGTGTCTACCATCTGGCACTCGTAAATGTACGTTTCCCATTTTGTTCTTCCCCCTCACCACTAACATATATCAACATGAGACATTTTCCTGTGAATCAGCTTGCTTCTGTTTCTTGTTATGTCTTGTCCTACTTTGGAGGTATTCCTGCTGTCTATACTTATCATTGCCACTGCTTAGTAACTAATATGTACGTCCTTCGTCACAGACCAAGCGGTGGGAGGAGTTCCCTAACGTAACATTTACCTTCGACTGCACTGACAAGGCTGTGGGTTTCTACGCCGACCAAGAGTTCAACTGCCAAATCTTCCATATGTGTGATGAGGATGGACGCCGTATTCCGTATATGTGCGCCAATGACACAGCCTTCAACCAGGAGTTCCGCATCTGTGACTGGGCCTACAACTTTGATTGTTCGAGAGTTCAAGAGTGGTAAGTGATGAGAATAGGGGAGAGGAAAGGCCAAATCATGTTGCCCTGTTCTTTTGCAACTGCAATTTTTCAATGAGCTTTTTCTTTCTATGAGCAAAGCTCTTCTTAGATGAAAAAATACATGAACATAGGAAAAAGAGGGCTATGGGGGGGATGGGAAAGTGTATTAGTAATAGAATATAGCAGATAATGGAAAAGGTTATAATGGAAGTAAAATTAATAAATAAAATGGTGCAACAGAGGTAAGATACCACTAACATCCTCCTTTTTTTAACAGGTACTACCTCAACGAGCTGACTTACGTCACCGACCCTCCCAAGTACGACTAATCACCTTGCCTGTTGCTGACCTGACGACCTAACGCGCGCCCCGTGACCCAGGCGGAACCCTCGCCTTCTTCCTGCGAGACTTATCCACGGGGGGTCTTCGAGGGTGCCTTCTCTCCCAGCATGCTCGAGGTCCCCCCTTCCGGCAGCGTCTCCCTGGGTCCTCTGTACTGGCACTCAGCCTGTACATAGCGTGGCCCTCGTGTTCCGCGCGCTGCGTCCCCACGCCCCGGGTCCCCGTAGTCCTGCGGCCTCCACCTCGCCCTCTCCTGGCTCCTTATCTCTTGCCCGCAACGAGGCAGCACTGACAACGCTAATCATCTACACACTCAGAGTAAGCTTTCAGGCAAGACGTAAGCGGAGTGCATTGCTGGCTGTGGGCTTCCCTAGGAGTAGGTGAGGGCGGGCCCCGCGGGACAGCCGGGACCCGACGTTGCAAGAGCTGGCCTCTGCGCGCCGCCCGCCCGTGTACAGCGCCGTCCGCATGTAGTCTTAGCGCCGGCAGGCCCGCCACCTGGTGTTGTGTTATTGTTCATGTGTCGATTTGAGGTGGCGTTGGTGAGGCCCGTGATATGTTCTGCGAGCCACTCCACCGCTACCTCCATCCCCACACCCTGCAATTTGTCCTCCTTCCCAAGTATCCATATACCATGTTATTTGTAACTTGATTCGGCGATTACTCGGTTATGCCTGTGATGTGAAGTGTGATGGAGACCCAACCCTTAGCGATGCCCCGCCCCGCATACCTCCCAACGCTCGACCCCTGAGCAGCCTCAACTTGGATCTCATCAACATATTGATCTACTAAGGCTATATGGTGGTAATTCCAGGGAGTGAGCAGAGGGCGAGCTAAGGCAGATGTGCGGCAGGTGTGTGGACCGCACCTGTGTGAGCCGCGTGTGAGTCCTGTGTTTTGTAAAATATACTAAAATTTTATGAAAACTGTCTTTCATTTTTTTTCAAACTCCATTCATTTTCTGTGCCTTTGACTGCATTTTTCCGGCGTTTTATTTCACCATTATCATCCCTACCACCCAGCACCATCACCACCATCACTAGCAATTCGATCTTTGTCCTATGGTCACCACGCCACGTGTCTCATGCAGCGACGATCATGGCGGAGAAGAGGAATGTTGGGTCAGAGAAGACGGCAGAGTTTGTATCGATCTAGAGGCAGTCTGACCTTTGGCGCGCGCGCGCTCACACACACACACACACACACACACACACACACACACACACACACTGAACAGGAGCAATGAGAGAGAGAGAGAGAGAGAGAGAGAGAGAGAGAGAGAGAGAGATATTCCTCGAAGCCGGCTGACCTTCAAGACTCCACAATATTTCATGAGACTAAGGATCAACCGTCTCAGCCTTATACGATATTCCGCCTTCCTTCCGTCATTCTCTAATCCACCGACTTCATCTATATCCCGTTCACTCATTCCCTTCTCTCACTACTTCACTCTCTTTATCTCATGAAATCAGAGTTCAACATTTTATGATACATGATTATAAAGTGATACTATGAAGAACAAAAATGAGGACGCCCAACGATATTGAAAAGTCTGTTTGATAAGGAAAGGAGAGGTGAAGACCAATTAGGACTCAGTGAAAAAATATAATTGACTTGTTTGAGAAATATAAATTAGTATATGAAATTAGAAGAATAAAGCAAAAGTTCTAGAAGTACACGTATCTTTTAAGAAGAGATACTTGTGGTAATAAATTTTTCAGAGAGAGAGAGAGAGAGAGAGAGAGAGAGAGAGAGAGAGAGAGAGACTGAATTGTAATGAGGACAGTATTCACTAATGGCAGTGAAATATTCAATCATAAGTAAGCTGAGACTGGACACATGCTGGATCTACCACCACCACCATTACTTCAGCAACATTACCTGGGCCACATTTCTCCTTATCCTCCATCTTGCGTTGCCACGTCATCACAAGAACACGTCATCACATAAGAGCATCACGTCACTGCGGCATCGCTGTAGCACGTCATCAGTACACATCGCACCATCATCTGAGGCTGCGTGGGCGTCAGTCGTCCCCCATCTCAGCTTGTCCCCTCCCCATCTCCAATTCTGTTCCACTTTCATCCAACGCCCTTTTAACTATTCAGCCTTACCCTAGCATTAGAGATTAATGTTGTGGGAGGAGAAGGAGGAGGAGGTTGCAGGAAGACGTCATGAAGAATTAAAGACACCAAAAAGATGGAGATGATGTCGCTGTTTTGCGTCGTTAAGTTTATATTTAGGTAGAGCTCAAGGTTACACACAGCAGTAGGTGACAGACGAGAAGAGATAAGAAAAGGATTTTGAGTCTGATACACCGGAATATCGCCGTTTATAAAGAAATGTTGACACACTGGAAAAATAAACTATCCAGGGAGGGATCACAGAAAGGCCTTCATATGTGACAAAAATCGAAAGGTAAACTCATCAAAGGTTGACATTGAGTGGCTTTGTTTCAAAAAGGGAATGGGAAGAGTAGGATCGAAATGGATATTTCAACATGCCTATGCCATGCTTTCCTCTGGGATTCTCCGTTTTCGTCAACCTGCGTGTGCACATCGTCCCGTCATCTGAACCCAATTTCACTGACTAGTACTAGCGACCGTGCGACGAACTTTGGCCAATGTGTGCCAGCTCAACACTGCAGTTTTCCTATCACTCTTAAAAACCGCTCATCTTTGGTTATCTTTGAAGTTTATGCGAAATTTCCTTTTGAAGATCCTACAAACTTTGTAACTGATATTACTACTGATAGTTATGACACACCTATAATGCTGAACAGCTTGAAGGCAAATTCTCATCACTTTGACCTCTCATCAAAACATTGGCATGATCCTGTCTTACTTAGCGATACATCCGGTATTACATTTGCTGGTAAACATTACTTTCTCTTTCACATTGATGTCCAGCCGTCAAATTAAAAAACCACTCCCCCTCTATTTGATACAAGAATTAACCAGAATTGTCAACCATTCATCCTATTTTATAATAAACTCTAGAATTACCTGCCTGCTTCTGTATTTCAACCTCCTTACGACTTGAACTGAACTCTTTCAAGAGGGAGGTTTCAAGACAGCCTAATCATCGTTTTCGACTCGGTTCGAGAACCAGCATCTGAGTGGGCCTTTTTTTTATTGTAATGTTTTCATATCGTAGATACATATTAGAAAATACTCTGGTTATTTTACTATTTAGGTTGATGAAAATAGAACATCCAAAGTAGGCCTATACAATATGCAGTTGACTAACTTTTCTGTAAAATATTATGATAACTAGCTAATCTGGCAACCGCATCTGAAATTATGAGGTATCAATGGCTCGAGATCTCAGCAAATACAGGAAGATCTCAATGTTTGAGCTAACAAACCTTTATCAAGTCTGCAGGCTGCTGTATAGCAACTACACACATTAAGATTGTCAGACACAGACAACCTCGCTACACCTTCACGCTTACCAAAAAGACAAGTAATCATAACCAACACATGAAGCAAAAATTCCAAAGGAAATTAATTATATATCACATAAGTGTGTGCCACTATACTTGAGTAAAATATTGTGATAATGAATATTTTTGGTTGTTTAACTTGAATATTTTTCATATTTTGAGAGCATGTTGACCAACAGCCATGAGTCTTGCCACTATTCTGCCAGCACCTTCATCACTAGCTGCCATCGACGCCATCCACATGGTGATCACCTTTCCCTTACCTTCAATCACTTCCAAGCTCAAGGATCCGTGACTCTCACCTGCTGTCACCTCCCATCACCTCCAAATAGCCTCATGCACGGTGGTGTCCGAACTCAGTGACGTCCACCTGTTACCTCAGAAATTCGGTGTTTGCCACTATCTACCTTTACCGCCCGTCGACACGGCAACACCCTCCCACCCACTCGCCATCTGGTCGTCGCCCACTGTCTGCTGACTACTATTGTATTTTCAGCACAACCTTGCTTCTGACGGCCTGGCGCGGCCACCACCTCATTGTCATTGCCTTCTGAGATCGCGCTGATTCAGTGCTGCATCTTTAAGTACACGACCTCTCTCCCCAAACAACCTACAAATTATTGAAGCATAAGTCTCACATATTCATATATATCACACTATGTTTGGCATATACTTTCTTACACTTTTAATATTACATTGCCAATTGTCTTCTATCTTGTCATGTATTGCAATATATCATCACCAGCACTCGCCACTTCCACCCACCTCAAAGCCCACCATTAAATCATCTCCTTCACACCTTTCCCCTGCCCATTCTGCATCCACAAACTTAGCTGCATGCCAGATAACCTCACTATTATATAGTAAAGTATTTCTAAATTTGTCTTTAAGCTTGCTATCGTCTATTACAATGTATGGTTGTCCACATGCATTTCTTGTTTCATTAGATGTTTAAAAGAGCACTTGATTCGGTGGAGTAAGTAAAAGGGGTGCTGAACGTAATCTCAAGGAGAAGTCCACAAGTAGGGCAATATCTATCATAATTCAAATACGGCAACACCACTACCAGCTCCGACGTCCTTTTTTTTTTTTTTTTTTTTACGGTAAGGCCTATAGCGCCTGTAGGCACACTTGAAGAATGTATGGGAAGCGCTGTTCAGCTTCCGCCCATTAGTGGCGCAAGCAATTTTATTTGTAGTGGTACCCATATTAGGGCCCATATCACCACCCAAGCTCATCTTGGGGGTAACCACCTAGAACCTGGGTATCATGGTTACATGTAGGTAACTTTAAACCACTCGACAAATGGCAAAGTGTTTTAAGGCTGTACGTGGAGGGGATTCGAACCTACGCGTGGATCTCTGCCCGATCCCACACTCACCACCTTATCCACTACGCCACCGCCTCCTAGATAGTACCACAGATCACGACCTAGCTATTACTGTCTTTCATAAGGTTATCTCGTTGGAGCTTAGATTCACGGGGAAATATGATTTTTCTATGTATGAATTAACGAGGAAACAGAATGATGCAATAAGAAAAATCAAAATCAGGAATGACGAAGAAGAAAAAACATTCTTCGATAAAAATCATTGATGTACCACCGCACTACTTTTCCTAGGACGCTTCATTCTATTTACCGACTATTTCTTGAAATGTAAAGCTTATTGTTTCTTCATAACATTCTTTTATCTTTGCTTCTAAACTATAACTCATCTCTTACCTTTTCACGTTAATGAGTATTTAAAAGGTAAGCGTTAGAATAATCAAGAGGAATCTACATGCAACGCGCTGATTTACGCATCCACAAAACAGGATATTGCATTCTCGAAATATTCTGTAAATAGAGAATAATGAACTATCCTCTAAGCTAGTATCAGTTAATTTTTCCTTAATTAATTATGACTGCCAATGACCTGCATGTCAACATTAAAACATTTTAATTAAATGCTATACCAACACGCCCAGGAATTTCTTTTTATTGGACAGGTATGACAGACATGCCTATATTTACTGCAGCCAGTAAATCTGAACAACAATGCAAAATACATTAGATAGAATAGTTTGAGGTTAATGGAGAGGCTCGGTAGACCTAGGCAATGCTGTTTATTGATCAGGACATTTTTCACACTGTATTTTATTGTTTATTGCTCCTTCTGCCCCCAAAAAAAAAAAAAGCATGGTCATGCCGAAGTGTAGATGGACATACCTTCTGTGCATACTGTAGGATATGTAGTCACAAGAATAAAGTTTATAGATTACTAAATTCAAGCATTCACACATCACATTCACATCAGTAGAGGAGAGACTTACCCTCGCTAAAATTCATCCATATAACAAACTCCAACACTGATGTCAGAACTCTTCCTGAAATAATCATCTCTGCCGTAACACCTAAAGCCAATACAGGATCCGTATCATCTACAGATAATGTGGACAAATTGCTGCCTGCAGATAATTCATTAATATGATTTGCTACAAAAAATGATTGACATAGGAGAGAGAGAGAGAGAGAGAGAGAGAGAGAGAGAGAAGAAGAGTATCATGCTGGGCTGAACCAACACCACCTGGTCCGCGCACTGCTCATGGTTAACTTAGAGACACATTGATTCATCAGAAACACGCTTCTGCGATCCACACTTCCCCACCGTCCACTCGCACGCCCACATCATAGCCTCCTCCCCTCCGCTTTGACGATACTCTACACTGGTCAGAGGGACAAGTGGAGAGGTAATTGGAGGTACAGTTTCTTTTTTTTCTCTCTCTCCAGCTTATGCTGCAACAACAGAAACACGTTGAGAGGAGTTAGAAAAAAAAAAAAGATACGTGCTCGAGTTTACGTGGAGTTTTAGTGAGGGAAGCCGAAGCAGAGAGTGAAGTGGTGGGGAAGGCGAGGAATTAGAAGATTAAGGCGAAAGAACTAAAGGTCCCTATTAGAGAACACGAAGAGACGCTTTGAAGAGAAGAAAATAGATTGGAGATAGAAAATACAGCACACTCCTTAAATGACTATAAGTATGATAAAAAGCCGAAAACAGCGGATAAGTAAGATAAGTAACCTTAAGAGAACATCAGCAAAATACAGTGCCTTATGTTTGAAGAGGGATTTCCTCCTCCTTTGTAGTGTATGGTGAATGATATTTTTATGTTGTCTCTAGTAGAGCTAAGGAACAGATTTCGTTCTCGCAGGAGAATCTAATGGTGTCACACAAACTCCCGAATCCCAACATTTACATTGTTTTCTCTCCTTCTTTGGATGTTCCTATACAACTTGGCTTGTTGATGGTAAATTCATCTCCTGAAAAATATTTGCAAGATTTTAACGTCGACAGAAGGCAAACTTTATTACTCCTGATATTTCATACCCTCACAATACGCCTGTGATAAATGAAGTATAAATATACTTTAATAAGAAGACTGTTCACAATTTAGAGGCTAAATACTGCGTTAACAAGTATTAGCTCGAATTTTTCTCTGGTGATCTCCATCCAACATTACGATGGAGGGGAAGATCTATCTGGCGTGGGCTATTATCTTCCTTACCGTGGCGAGGACTGCCAAACTAACGGAAGCGCAGGAGTTCATATACACAAAGTTCTCATGTGACAACATGATACCACAGCATACGACAGAGGTCACGAGGCTAATGGAGGAAGAGAAGCTAGAGATGGAGTCAAATCATGTCAACACCCCAACTTCACCAACAACTGAGGAGGAGGAGGAGGAAGAGGGTTCAGGTTCAACTACCCCAACTACTACCACCACTACCACAACCACCACCAGGCCCCCACCTGCCCCTAAGGCCCAGGTGTACAATGGGAACATCAACATGCAGATACTCACTAGCGAAGACAAGTACCGACGCCTCAAGACTCTAGAAGGTGAGTTCATAGTAAAGAGCATGGACGGGAGAGGAAGCGGCCGTGTAAATTATAAATTCATGATTTAAATACCTATGTTCAAGCACCATCTTGGTCTAACTCTGTATCTGTGCCCGCTATTGTTTTAGTGAATTCAAAATAGCTGTCTATTCATGCAACCATCATACTGAATATATTCTTAGTCTTTAGGTAAGTGAACAAAATAGAGAACAACCCTTCCCACGCATCCCGTGACTGCCAAACAAACACATCCTTCCACATCACACAAGCACATTCTTCCGCGTCACGCAAACACACTCTTCCGCGTCTCACAAACACATCCAGCCAAACTACGTACAGAGACGCATCCAACCATACTACACAAACTGTTCAACCACACCACACAGATGTATCAACAATACAACACATCTATACACATCAACCACACCACACAGACACATTATCCTGCAGTACACAAATTCATCCTCACACAACACCCTCACTGGATGAATAGAATAAATAAACTCCAACACCACAAAAAATATACCAAACCACAAATAACATGCTTAATTTTTTTTTTATCAGGCATAATACATAAAGGCCAAATCTCTCTCTCTCTCTCTCTCTCTCTCTCTCTCTCTCTCTCTCTCTCTCTCTCTCTCTCTCTCTACAAATTTCCACTTACAGAAATTAACGTAAACAACAAATTTTATAATATCACCACCATTATTTTGTTATAGTCTATTATTTCTAGAAATGTCAGAATTGATAGTGTAAAGGAAAGGAAAGGAGAGAAAGAGAGAGAGAGAGAGAGAGAGAGAGAGAGAGAGAGAGAGAGAGAGAGAGAGAGAGAGAGAGAATGCTTTAACATTAACCAAAAACACTCATGATTTCAACTCTCTCTCTCTCTCTCTCTCTCTCTCTCTCTCTCTCTCTCTCTCTCTCTCTTGCTCACCTATGTAAGTACGTGGACCAATCAGTGTTCAGTATTCGAGCGAAGGAGTGACGTCATGCCTGCTCTCCCCCAATGAGGGGCGCTGGCGTTGCTGACCCACTAACAAGAATCCACTAAGAATCCACATCAGGTATCCATGAATCTATAAATCGTATTGCTTTCCATGTCTTCGCGTCCTTTCGTCTGTCACTCAGATCTCTACTCTCTCTCTCTCTCTCTCTCTCTCTCTCTCTCTCTCTCTCTCTCCAAACTTTTTTTTATCTGGTATACTCTTTTCTCGTTCGATTTTCATTGCACCATAAGGTATATTTCTTCCAGTTTCGTTATTTACATAGCCAATATGCACCTAGCTACCCATAACAGAGAGAGAGAGAGAGAGATTCAAAATGGGGAAGTATAGGGTTTGTGGAATCTTCCCTAAACAGTAAACTTGCAAGGCTCCAAATACACGAAAACACACTGAATACAACCTTAATGTCATGTTTTCACCGTGCGCGTATCAACACATGTGCGCTTTTCCTCTAATAAAGAAAGTAATCAAACTACCCACATGTTATGCAGGCTGGGGATAATCTGTCATGTGTGACCTAGTTATTGACACACACTCACACACACACTCACACACGCACACATTGATATTTACTGCATACATAAATTATACGACAAATTGACTAAGCATATACGCGTGTCAGCCTATTTGCACACAATACAAAGTTTATTAGGAGAATGAGAGGCAAGGCTGGACCTTCACTCGACCTGATAATTGAATCAGAAATAGAAAAAAAATTCTGAGAAATGTCATGCTCTGGAAATAAGAAACTTCAAGGAAATGACTACATATTTCTAGCAAACACACACACACACACACACACACACACACACACACACACACACACACACAGACACACACACACACACACACACACACACACACACACACACACACACACAGTTTTTCTCGCCCTCCAAATGCTAATTTTGTATAAGGTTCTTATCCGTCCGTGTATGGAGTGCTTGTCGCATGTTTGGGGAGGGATTCCACTCATACAGCTTTATTAGATAGGGTGGAATCAAAAGCTTTTCGTCTCATCAACTCCACTCTTCTGACTTTAGCCTCTTTCTCACGGCCGAAATGTTACATCTTCTATATCTTATCTCTATTTTCATGCTAACTGCTATTATGATAGTGCTAACTGCTTGCCTCCCTTCCTCCAGCGGCGTCGCTGCACAAGGCTTTCTTCTTCCTCTCATCCTTATTCTGTCCAACCCTCTAATACAAGAGTTAAGCAGTATTCTCGATCATTCATACCTTTCACTTATAAACTCTGGAACTCCCTACCTGCTTCTGTATTCCCATCTTCCTACGACTTGATTTCTTTTAAGAGAGAGGTATCAAGATAACATTTGTCCTTGGCTTTTGGCTGACTCTTTCGAGCCTTTTAAAGAACCTGCAGTTCCAAAAGGCCTTTTTTCGTAACATTTTGTTGCCTTTAACAGTCTTTCCTCTTGCATAAACACACACACACACACACACACACACACACACACACACACACACAATGTATTGAATAATGAAGATCTTACAGCACATAATGTGCATAACTTTAAGAAAAAAAGTTAATAAATGGAGTCATGGAGATAGGACACTATGAGCCTTGCTCGAACCCTGTCCAACACAATTACGTAAATACACTAGGTAAATACACACACACACACACACACACACACAAAACACACACACCTGAGGCTGG
>NC_059292.1:19518761-19561261 GCF_017591435.1 Portunus trituberculatus | reverse complement strand
TTGAGATCCAAGCCTCAACCAGTGAACACAACGCCTCTTGGGTCTACCGTGGGATCAACCATCACCCAGCACTTCACCACTGCGACACCGCATAAGTATCACTTCCCCTCGTCCGTGTTTTCCACATTGCCTCTATATAGGATTAGGATTATTGTTAGGTATTAAGTTGGGTTCTTTATTGTTGTATTTATTACTGTGTTATATGTATATGTGTATGTCATTTTCCTGTGTTTCATGTTATATATCTGTGTTTCATGTTTCATGTTATATCTATGTGTCAATTTCATTATGGGTTATTAAAATAGCTTTTAAAGTGCCCCTTTGCATTTCCTCACCAGTTGAACCTGCAGTGTTTTTTTTTTTTATTGTTATTGTTCACCGGCTCCCCGATGCCAATCTTACCAGTTTAACCGGTGAACGTAACAATTGGCGACCGTGACAGGACCATTATAACCCATGTTCAGTGTTCCATTTTTCCAGTGACTTTTTTTCTGTGATTACTTGTGTTTCTGTGGTGTTGTGACTTTGATGTGTTTTTTTTTTCTGTGACTTACTCTGCGTGTGGTTTAAATTTACCTTTGTGCGATCAAGTAGCTCCTTTTGGGTTAAACGTGCTTCGTGACTTTCATTGGTATCGCATAGCAGTGGTAGAGCAGGAAACCAGGTAGAAAGGCGTGTTCACCGATAGCACTTATCTCTATTTTTGCACATAGGCAGGTGTGTAATAAGTGTTATCCAAGTGTTGGGATCATCATATGTTCATGCGAACCCTCAATCCCTCACTTCGCGGATCATTTTTCTCGCTAGTTAGAATCGGCCATTTTAACTAGTCTCTCAGACTAATCCGCCTCCTTATCAATAACAAGTCTCAGTACAATTCGCTCCTCACTCTCAAGTCTCGTAACTAGAGTAATCCGGATCCCTCTTAATGCCGTAACTCTCTAGTTTACCCCTCATTAGTGATTGTACTCATAAGTGTTTACTTAAGTATAATCTAGGTAATTTCAAGGTTGCCTTTATTATCACTCTGCCAAGTTCCTCACTTAAGTAATTCGCTTATCATTTTTTTTTTTTGTGGTTTAACATCTATTTAATATGGCTTCCGCTCAGTTTAACGTTGAAGATTTTTGTGCCGACCCTTCTCTGGAACAACTTAAAGATGCTAATATAAAGAAGGACCAATGGAAGACCATCGCTAAACATTTTGATGTTCCCATCACGTCTCAGATGACTAAAGAGGTCATTAAGAATGTAGTTGTTGAACATCTAGTGCAAGAAGGTCAGTTGCTAGGAAATGCCATAGAAGAGTTAACTCCCATGTCAGCCTCTACGAGGACTATAATACACAGTCCCCAGGAAGAACAGGATAAGAGTAGGATAAGTCAATGGGAAATTGAGAAGCTTAAACTAGAATACCGGATGCATGAAAAACAAATGCAACTACAGGCAGAAAAAGAAGAAAAAGAAATGCAAGATACAGAAAAATGCAACTACAGGCAAAAAAAGAGAGAGAATTTCAGTTACAACTTAGAAGGCAGGAGAAAGAGTTAGAAATTCAGGAGTTAGCCCTACGAAATGACGCTAAGTTTAGAGGGAAGAAATAGATATAAAGAAAAAGTTAGCAAGCTTTAATCCTGCTACAGCTGCTCCGCTAGTTCCCCCTTTTGATGAATCTGATGTTGACGGGTCATTTCGCGCTTTTGAGAGCATTGCTAATAGGAATAAATGGCCCAAGGATCAGTGGGTGTCTCTCCTTGTCCCTAAGCTAGTAGGAAAAGCTTATAGGGTATACAACGGCCTTAGTGATGAGGTAGAATATGAAGAGATCAAAGGTAACATTCTAGACGCCTACTCTATCACTTCTGATGGATACAGACAACAGTTTCGAAAGTATGTGAAACCAGAGTCTCACACCTATGTTGAATTTGCTAGTGAGAAACTAAGACAATTTAAGAAATGGTTAGCCGCCCTTAACATTACCACCTTTTCGGAGTTGCTCAATCTAATGGTCCTGGAAGAATGGAAGAACAAGTTACCCTTTAATATTCTGAGGCATGTGGAAGAACGGGAGAGAGTGATCTTATGTCTGCCGCTAAAGTGGCTGATGCGTTTGCTTTGTTGATGGGATCCCTGGGTAGTAGAGGTCGTGGTTCACTATCTAATGTTAGGTCCTCCTTTGGGGAAGGTTTTGGGGGCGCGGGTGGTAAGCCGACCGGATTCTCGCCAAATGCATATAATTCCCCCTGGTGTACATACTGTAAGAAACCAGGACACACGATCCAGAAATGTAGACACCCAAATTGCAAGGGTTCTCAACGTCAACTTTCTTTTGTGGCCCCTAAACCTAACACATTTGAGAACAAGAAACCAGTGGCCCTAGCTAACCCTGTCAACTCTCCTCTAGAACTTTATGACTCGTACATGTATCAAGGTAAAGTGTCCCTGACTGATGGTAAAGACAAGGCAATAAATATCAAGGTTCTGCGTGATACAGGTGCTGCCCAATCCATCTTAAGGGAAGATGTCATCCCTAACATCAAACAGGCTTTCACTGGGAGAAGGTGATCCTTACAGGTCTCGAATCACAGCTCTCCTATCCCTTGGCTAATATTAGCTTACAGTGCCCGTTCATTTCAGGAGAGGTTGAGGTAGCCATTAAACCTGGTGAACTGCCAGTACCGGGGTACATCTTGTACTGGGTAATGATCTTGCGGGTAACTTGGCTGTTCCAAACTTAATTGTTCTTGATTCTCCCTTAACAGAAAGTCCCACTAAGACCCTGGACGAAACATCCCTCACTTCTTCCCAGTGTGTGCAGTCACCAGGTCTCAGTCCAAGTCCCCTGCCCTTTCATCACCTCCTCCACCAATGATTGCCTCTACTGACAACTTGTACAATAACATCATTTCAAAGGAGAATTTGATTAATGCTCAGGAACAGGATCTCACTTTGGCTAAGATCAGACATGTTGCCAGTGAGACAAAGGATATGTCTAAATTGCCTTGTTTTTATTATCAGGAAGGAGTCCTGATGCGTGCCTACAGACCTCCTGAACTGAAACAACTAGACACCTGGTCAGAAACACATCAAGTTGTCATCCCTTGTCTGTAAGACCAGCCATTATAGAACTAGCTCATGATGGATTGTCAGGTCATCTAGGCATCCAAAAACCTACAAGAAGGCTCTTCAACATTTTTTTGGCCAGGAATGAAAAAGGATGTGTCACACTATGTAAAACATGTCACATATGTCAAATTGTGGGTAAGCCTAACGAACGCCTTGTGCCAGCTCCTCTGACGCCTATTCCAGTTCAGACGGAGCCCTTCGAAAAGATCATTCTAGACTGCGTAGGGCCCTTACCCAAAACCAAACGAGGGAATCAGTATTTGTTAACCCTCATGGATCCCACTACCAGGTACCCTGAAGCATTCCCTCTTAAGAACATCACATCAAAGACCATTGTAAAACATCTAATACATTTTTCACCTCGGTAGGAATTCCAAAACAAATTCAGTCTGACAAGGGTAGCAATTTCACTAGCCATTTTTTCCAACAGATAGTGAATGAGCTAAACATCGACCATGTTACCTCCTCGGCTTACCACCCCAATCCCAAGGCTGTCTGGAGCGGTTTCACCAAACATTAAAATCCATGATGAAGAAGTATTGCTTGGAGCATCAAGGAGACTGGGATGAAAGTATTTCTTTCCTTCTCTTCGCTTTAAGAGAATCTCCTCAAGATTCTTTAGGTTACTCCCTTTTGAATTACTCTATGGTAGACAGATCAGGGGGCCTCTCAAAATATTAAAGGATCAATGGTTTACTCAAAATACTCCTTCAAGCCCCAGTGTGTCTGACTACATCAGTAACCTTAAGAATAAAATCAGTGAAGTCAGATCTTTTGCTAAATCAAACTTCCTCAAATCTCAAACTAAAATGCAACAGAATTCTCTTCCCAAATCTGTCATGAGAAGTTTCAAACCAGGAGACAAGGTTTTACTTTTCTCCCCACTCCAGGCAATGCTCTTCACAGTAAGTTCATGGGACCTTATGTTGTGGCTCAAAAACTAAGTCCATTAAATTATGTGGTCCACACTCCTGACCGTCGTAAGGATTCCCAACTAGTTCATATTAATCTAATGAAACCTTACCACTCCAGAGAACCAGAGGACGACTTGTCTCGCACTGTACCTGTATGTCTGGTAGGGAAGGAGTCTGGTCCTGTGCCCCCCGAGGAAGAGTCCGACATCGAATTCCTCTTCTCGTCACCTAAAGGACGCCCCTCAAACAGCCAAATCATGTCCAACCTTGATGAGGTGTTTCTTTCCTTAACACCTTCACAACAGTCTGATCTTAAAAAGTTATTGCTAGACTTTTCTGAAATCACAGGTGACCTTCCAGGACTTTGTAATACTATCCAACATGACATAACATTAATATCTAATGACATCAAGCCTATAAGACAACCAGCCTATCGCATTTCACCCATTAAAAGAGACTTGATGAAAAAAGAGGTAGACTATCTGCTCTGTCATCACCTTGCAGAACCTAGTATATCTCCTGGGCTTCTCCTGCCTGTTAACATCTAAGCCAGATGGTAGTAGTCGATTTTGCACCGACTACAGGAAATTAAATAAAGTGACGGTGCCAGACTCCTACCCATTGCCCTTGATAGAGGACCTTATAGATAGTATAGGAGTAGCCAAATTTGTAACCACTATAGACTTACTTAAAGGTTACTACCAGATTCCCTCTCGGACGAGGCCCAAATAATATCCGCCTTCATCACCCCCTTCGGACTATACCAATACACAGTGATGCCCTTTGGCTTGTCTAATGCTCCCGCCACCTTCCAGAGGGCTATAAATTACATCACTCAGGACTTGGAGGGAACATCTGCATATCTGGACGACCTGGTGGTGACTGCGGACGACTGGGCGACACATCTGACCCGTCTTCGGAGGCTGATGGGTCGGTTGCAGGAAGCCGGGCTTACAATCAACCTGGCCAAGTCCACCTTCGGGAAGTCTACGGTGGTCTACCTGGGACATGTGGTGGGGAACGGCAAGGTTCACCCCAAGAGAGCTAACGTGGAGGCCATCCTTGGCTTCCCTGTCCCTACCACCAGGAAAGCTCTCATGAGGTTCTTGGGGATGGCTGGTTTCTACAGACGATTCTGTAGGAACTTCTCCACCCTGGCCGCCCCCCTGACGGACCTTATCAGCACTTCCGTCCCCTTCCACTGGACCCCGACCTGTGACCAAGCCTTCCAACACCTCAAGGCGTTTCTCTCCTCGGAACCAGTGGTCTGGACGCCGGATCACTCCCGCCCTTCCATCTACAAGTGGACGCGAGTGGAGTTGGAGTGGGTGCTGTCCTACTACAAACGGACCCCACAAGCGGCATCCTCCATCCCATCGCCTATCACTCCGCCAAGCTGAAAAACATCAACTCAACTACTCCACCATCGAGAAGGAGGCTCTGGCACTCGTCCTGGCGCTCCAACGTTTTGAGTGCTATCTTCATCCTGGTCCTCAAACTACGAAGGTCTTCACCGATCACAATCCTCTGGCCTTCCTTCACGCCATGAAGAACCGAAACCAACGCATTCTTAGGTGGGCCTTGTTAACTCAACCTTCAACTTGGAAGTCCACCATATCAAGGGGGTGGACAACATCATCGCCGACGCCTTATCAAGATCTCCCGTCTCACCTCCTTCATGAGCCCATTACGGAGGTCTTAGGGGGGAGGAAATGTTACGGCCCGCCCGTAACATACTCCTACCATCACCTCCTCCGCTTGTTACCTCGTTCGCCACCTCTCCGCCTCCCTTCCACGTCACCGTCTCGTGAACCTTCCACGCCACCGTCTCATGAACCCTCCACGTCACCGTTTCATGAAGCCCGCTACTGTCCCGAAGTTGGATTCACGCGGCCCCATTCGACTCAACCGAAGTGTTGAGCCAGCTCTTGGCTTTCTGGAAAGCAGTTGAGATCCAAGCCTCAACCAGTGAACACAACGCCTCTTGGGTCTACCGTGGGATCAACCATCACCCAGCACTTCACCACTGCGACACCGCATAAGTATCACTTCCCTCGTCCGTGTTTTCCACATTGCCTCTATATAGGATTAGGATTATTGTTAGGTATTAAGTTGGGTTCTTTATTGTTGTATTTATTACTGTGTTATATGTATATGTGTATGTCATTTTCCTGTGTTTCATGTTATATATCTGTGTTTCATGTTTCATGTTATATCTGTGTCAATTTCATTATGGGTTATTAAAATAGCTTTTAAAGTGCCCCTTTGCATTTCCTCACCAGTTGAACCTGCAGTGTTTTTTTTTATTGTTATTGTTCACCGGCTCCCCGATGCCAATCTTACCAGTTTAACCGGTGAACGTAACAAATCTATGACAACTCGAAAAAAGAGGAACATATAACATAGAGTAGAAATTTATAGATCATAATGACACGGCAGATGCTGTTCAATGCAAATTGACTGTACGTATAAGAAAACTAAAGACGGGTTCACACGTATCAATATACGACTGAAATTACAAGTCGCTATAAGAATCGACTGAGTCCTCCTTGTCGGAGCACGTTCACACATAGCAACTAGGAAGCGTAAGCTGGTTGGTGTGAAGTGAATGTAAACAAACGAAGACGATTGCCATCAAATTAAATCATCACAAGTATTCAATCCTCACATCCGGCAACACCCTGCGTAGAGGGAAGCAGTCATCGGAGAGTGGCAGCAATCTCATCTAACACCTATTTGCGAAAGATTTTTCCTGTATAATTCTTTATTAGAATCCAAGATGTGCTATTGTTCCTTCTCCAACTCTAACATCTTCTTTACATCTGGACAGTGGACACTGTAAATGGTTGTTCGGTGTTCTAGCTATTTTATGGTCAACTGATACAAATCAGTTTCATATTATTTTAATTTATTATTTTTTTCTATTTATTTATTTATTTTTATTTATTTATTTATTTATTTTTGGGGGCCCCTTCACCCTGGCATGGGCATTAGGCCATTTTCTTTATTTATTTTCTTTTGCTAGGTGTTCTTATATATATATATATATATATATATATATATATATATATATATATATATATATATATATATATATATATATATATATATATATATATATATATATATATATATATATATATATATATATATATATATATATATATATATATATATATATATATATATATATATATATATATATATATATATATATATATATATATATATATATATATATATATATATATATATATATATATATATATATATATATATATATATATATATATATATATATATATATATATATATATATATATATATATATATATATATATATATATATATATATATATATATATATATATATATATATATATATATATATATATATATATATATATATATATATATATATATATATATATATATATATATATATATATATATATATATATATATATATATATATATATATATATATATATATATATATATATATATATATATATATATATATATATATATATATATATATATATATATATATATATATATATATATATATATATATATATATATATATATATATATATATATATATATATATATATATATATATATATATATATATATATATATATATATATATATATATATATATATATATATATATATATATATATATATATATATATATATATATATATATATATATATATATATATATATATATATATATATATATATATATATATATATATATATATATATATATATATATATATATATATATATATATATATATATATATATATATATATATATATATATATATATATATATATATATATATATATATATATATATATATATATATATATATATATATATATATATATATATATATATATATATATATATATATATATATATATATATATATATATATATATATATATATATATATATATATATATATATATATATATATATATATATATATATATATATATATATATATATATATATATATATATATATATATATATATATATATATATATATATATATATATATATATATATATATATATATATATATATATATATATATATATATATATATATATATATATATATATATATATATATATATATATATATATATATATATATATATATATATATATATATATATATATATATATATATATATATATATATATATATATATATATATATATATATATATATATATATATATATATATATATATATATATATATATATATATATATATATATATATATATATATATATATATATATATATATATATATATATATATATATATATATATATATATATATATATATATATATATATATATATATATATATATATATATATATATATATATATATATATATATATATATATATATATATATATATATATATATATATATATATATATATATATATATATATATATATATATATATATATATATATATATATATATATATATATATATATATATATATATATATATATATATATATATATATATATATATATATATATATATATATATATATATATATATATATATATATATATATATATATATATATATATATATATATATATATATATATATATATATATATATATATATATATATATATATATATATATATATATATATATATATATATATATATATATATATATATATATATATATATATATATATATATATATATATATATATATATATATATATATATATATATATATATATATATATATATATATATATATATATATATATATATATATATATATATATATATATATATATATATATATATATATATATATATATATATATATATATATATATATATATATATATATATATATATATATATATATATATATATATATATATATATATATATATATATATATATATATATATATATATATATATATATATATATATATATATATATATATATATATATATATATATATATATATATATATATATATATATAGTGTAAAGGTGGTAAGGAAACCTGGGCAGAATTAGGAATACTGTTTATTCTCTTACGTTTTGTTAAATTTAATTTATTATTGTTGTCAGTCTTCTCATCCTTGCTGGAAGCACGAAAAATAAAAGATAGATATGGAGCAGAGGAAGTGATAGGAGTAGGTTTAGTGGAAGTTTAAGTACTCTTGGCAGACGATGAGTTGGAGGTTGAAGGGGAAGCTGTGGTGGTAGATGGGGCAGGCAAAGAGACAGTCTGAATAGCAACAGTGCACATCTTGGGTGGAGCCTTTACTGTTGAAACGTAGGAGACGTTTGAAGCAGGCGCGGCCTGTGTCTGCTTCACTCGCATCCTTGCTTCATAGTAAGAAATTCCCTCAGTAGCTTTAATTGTGCAGATCTCTTTTTCACTTTCCACGCGGGACAATTGCGTGAGAAAGTGGAGTGAGCATCCTCACAGTTATGGCACTTCTCTACCAAGGATGTACATTGTTCCAGAGTGGCCCTCTCCTGCGCATTTACTGCAGTAAGCATGAGAAGACCGACAAGCGTTGCCATGGTGACCATAAAGCTGGCACTTGAAACAACGGAGAGGATTTGGAATGTAGGAACGAACGGGAACCGACTCGTACCCTACATGAACCCTCTCTGGCAACTTAGGACCACTGAAGGTGAGAATGACTGATTATGTGCTCCTTCTGGTACCGTCAACCATCTTAGTGATCTTTCTAGCCTCAATGACATCCTGGTGAGTCATGCAATCGACGATCTCGGCCTGTTCCATATCCACAAAATCGCGGTAGGAAGCGACTCCCCGACACAAGTTCATGGACACTGGAATCGAAGCCTCAATCTCGATGTCATGAATGAACCGGAGCTTCAACAATGATTTGACTTGATTTACGTTAATGGTCTGAACAAGTGAATCACCATTGGCAAGTTTTTTTTTTTCACATTAGCAACATTTCCAATATTACAATCGATTACCTTCTTTATTATAAAAGAATTAACAGTAGACAGGCGGGTGTTCGTCTTAGAGTGGAGAGTCACATACGTCGCTTTGAAGGGGCCTATAGACAGTCTGGCAGACGGGGGTCGTCTATCAGTGTCTCCCCTCCGTCAGGCATGGAGAAGGGGAGCGGGACACAAGTGGGAGGTCAGGGAGGAGTTTCCTAGCGTCAGATTGTCCTGCCAAACCACTCTAGGGGGGCCGAACGGTGTTAATTCACCCCAAAAGCACACTCACTGAGGCGGATCCTCCGTAGGTACGAGATGATAGACAATCTGACAACCTGGCAACAGACACCTTCTGTTGCCGCTATGGAGAGGACAGTGAAAAGGCAAAGCTAAAAACACGGGACAATGGGATTCCTAACTTTATTTAACTAATGCCTAGGCCTGAGGGGCGTCCAAATAATCCACACAGAGATGGCTGAAGGACAGAGCGCAGGACACGTGTTTGTAGCACTGTGTCTAGGCCGAGTCTCCCTTTTATTTCACTCATACACAGGATGTATATCTTCTAGGTTAACTAGATGGGAATGAGTGATGTGAAATGACATAATGAAATGTATTCATGCATGGTGTGTGTACGTGTGAATCGTCAGTGTAGTAGGTAGTGAAATACAAAGAGGAAATTGTATATGTGGCGTGTGAATGAATGTTTGTAATTGTAATTTATTAGAGAGAATAGCATGGAAAAAGAAAGGAAGTGAATTGTAATAGTATGTCTGTAAAATAGAGTGAGGACGTGTGTCACGCATAGAAAATGGAATGAGTGAAATGGATGACTATACAACCTCTACAGCTCCACATTTTTAAACCTTTCTCTGTGACGTCACAACGTAAACAAAGTCGCAAATCAACTGAACAAGATCAACATGTTGGTCTTGTTCTTCAACTTCAAGTTGCAAGGCACAAATATTCAGTCGAAAACTCTACCGACTTGCAATTTAAGTCGCATATTAACACGTGTGAACCTGCCTAACATACAAATTAACAAATAAATCAAATTAGAATAAAATACTGGACGAGGTAGAAATCAGAGAGATTCGTGCAGGCGTCAACCTGTATTTTGAGGATGTCAAGTCCTGTAACACTATCTTAGAGAAAATAGTGATCAACAACAAAAAAACGCAGATATTATAAAATGCATTTCCTCTTTTACAAACATTCCTGTAGAGGATATCCTCTTGACTTTACATTTTTGTTCATTTTCCTCTTCATTATATTCTATACTTGCCTAATAACTATCTCCTTTAGGTTTGCCTCCCAAGGAGTTTTCTTATGTTACCCATATTTCATGGAATATACGGAACTTCATTCAGCTTTGCTCCTCGCTGCTAACTGTTAATACTGTCACAGGCCCCACACCTCACTAGCTTACCTTTTATTATGTTCTTACCTCGTACTGGTGTTATTATATTAATGTCTACTTATCCAAATTCAAGGGACCCTCAGAAAACAACAATGTCACCATTTACTTTACATTTGTTTACAAAATATACAATGAACGGAATTTGAACTGCCAGAAGGGCCAATCAATTAAACAATAGGATAATTTAAGAAAGGATAAATGAACTTATATGAAAACAGAACAGGATCATGAGTATCACTCAATCATAGAAAATAAAAAGTGGCACCCAAAATTATATTGCTAAGAGAGCAAAAGTTCCTTAATAAGAGAGGAATATGGCTTACCAACCAGTTAAACCAGACAACAAATATCTAAACACACAAAAATATTACACCAAGATTACACTCAATAAAAAAAATTGCACAAGAAGAAACACAGATACACACTAAAAAAGAATAAATAAATCACAGAACATAAAACACAAAACAGAAACAGAAAAACAGGAAGATAGGGCCCAGGTACACACAAACCCGAAAAGTTTATTCAAGCTTAACCAAGGAAAACCCAAAACTCAAATCCCCTCTTCCCACTTGGTTAGGTTAAGTGAAGGGGTATCACGACTAACCCCCACAAACAGTGCAAGAAATAAAAAAATAAATAAATAAATAAATAAACCTAAAGGTAAATGCGCGAAGCAGCCTGGTAAGCCGAAATAAAACCCAAGCCCAAAAACAAAAACAAAAGCACCTAACTAGTGAGAAAGTAAATAAAATAAAAGGAGGAAGAAACTAACCTCCCCCACAAAGCTTACAGAACATTATTCTGGGCCCATGTTTCCTGCACACTCCAAAATAGCTATCATACGTAAACTTTACATATCTACAATAACTACAAAATAAACCTTTGCTTACCTCTATATGTCTCACCCTCACTCCTCTGTCACCTACTCGTCCTGCCCTCTCGTCCCAGAGTGACCACGCTCAATCCAACCGTGACTTTTTATGTCCACGGCTCTCTCCCTTGACCCCACACTGACCCGCACCCACATAGTCCACATGGTTCGTTCTCCACAACAAATAGACTATTATATAATTTAACAAAAACTTATGAATCGTACCACGAAAACAAAAGCCGGTATGTCCGTATTACTCTCACATAATAACAGCTCCCAAAACCTTAACATATTTCAGCAAAAGTGGGAATACACTTAAATAATCTTACATTTACACAAATCCAAGTGGAAAAGATAATAAAAACAATAAAGAATAGAAAATATAGAAAATCTTTCATGTAATTTGTGTAGAAGATACTCAGGCAAATTCTTGACAAAAACTGAGCTCGCTCACGCAGACTTATAACAAAGACTCAGCCATGATGGGTTTTGTATTTCAAAACAAAGGCTTTACAAACATACAAATAAAGTTCCTTCTCACATCTTTGTAATGCAAAAAAAACAATGTTACGAACCCCTCCCTTGGCTATTTCTCCAGCCAGGGAGCACATGGGGTTCTGAGTGGCTGGTCGTGTGGCCTCCTGAGACTCACCAGAGCGTGTCCTTGTGTCCCTGTGAGCGCCGTCCCCCAGCTATCAAAGGAGCCAAAGAAAATACCACTTTTAACCTTTAAAACGAGTCTATTAGGAAAAATAGTGGTTACAGTAATTCTACAATGACTGAGGCACCCCCCAGACCTCTTGCCAACCTTCGCAAGGGGCTCTTGAAGCCTCTAGTTCAGCTTACAAAACACAATACACACTGTGACCGGCGCCCGCTTCTCGTGCTCGCTCCAGACCGCCCTCGTCTGACCGGCTTCCCCTCGCCTCTCAGCTGATCCCCCGTCCAATCAGCGTCTCTGCCCGGCATCACGTGACCTTAGCATCCAATCACGCTCTTCATTGCCCCGAGGCAGCTCCCGCCTCGGTTACCGGGCGGGAAGATACGGTTTTCAGCTCGCGTTCGCTACAATAATAATAAATCACATAATACTTTTCCATTTAATACTTCTCTACAAAAAAGACTAGAGAAACAATACTGAAAATTACTTATGGTACTATGGCTGAAAAATACAAGTCACCCATTAAACTTAACTGAGACTTATAGAACTTAAATGCAAGGGGGACTAAAGCAATAAATTTTACCTTGAGGTAACTTACAATATTTAAAGACTCAGGTACATATATATTCTTAACAATTTGCAATACAAGCTGATATAGCCTATCTTGTCTCCCACTTGTAGGACACCGAGGGTTTCTTATCATACACTGGGGGTTCGATTATTTACAACTTAGAATCTAACCATTCCTTAATAGCTAAAACTTAAAATTAATCATAAAATACATATATACAAATTATTTTGAGGGACAAGCGTATTCTCCAGGAATGTGAGGCCGGCGGGCGGCGGCGACCTATCCCCTCTACTCCCCCACTAAACCGACTTTGACCAGCCTCTCTCCACCCAAAATAACCCTCCCCCAGGAATCACGTGGAGACAAAACCCCAGGAAGTAAGGTAAAAGAAAGCCATCTCCAAGACATACTCAATCTTCCCTTTATGTGTCTAACGTGACTGCATTTAGCTACTTCATTCAAGCCATATATTCAGCCATAACCCTTTTCTTGTCCTATAGTGTTCTTCAAAAGTGGGCAAGAGTACTCTTATTTCCGCTCCTCCACTCCTCCGCTCTGAGCGGACTTCCAAATCGCGAGCGGAAGAGCGCCAGTACCAAAAGTTAGAAATAAAAGTAGAGGAGCAGGGAGCGGACACTTCAAAAATTAAAGTCCACTCTTCCGCTCGCTCTATTTTTCTCATTCTCCACTCGCGCAGTCCACTCCTCCGCTCGCACTCTCTTTTTTCATTTTGCGCTTCCGCCTCTCTCTCTCTCTCTCTCTCTCTCTCTCTCTCTCTCTCTCTCTCTCTCTCTCTCTCCACATGTGCTCTCCGTTCTCCGCTCTCCGCTCGCGCTCTCCTCTCGCAAGTGCTAGTGATGATGATGAAGAGGAGAGAAAAAAGAGGAGGAGGAGGAGGAGGAGGAGGAGGAGGAAAAGGAGGTGGAGTAGGATGACACTTAACTTCCTGTGTATTAATTTGCTAACGTTGTTTATCCAAGAAATTCATTCATATCTCTTTCCCTCTCATTTCTATCTCTCCCTCATCTCTCGCTCTCTCATCTCTCGCTCTCTCATCTCTCGCTCTCTCATCTCTCTCATCTCTCTCTCTCTCTCTCTCTCTCTCTCTCTCTCTCTCTCTCTCTCTCTCTCTCTCTCTCTCTCTCTCTCTCTCTCTCTCTGATAGTTAAGACTTTTAGAATTTAGAAATAACGGTTACACACGCACACACATACGCACACGTACAACCATACTTACACGCGCGCGCACACGTACACGCATACTTACACGCGCGCTCGCGCACACACACACACACACACACACACACACACACATGGCCCGGTAGCTCAGTGGTTAGAGCGCTGGCTTCACAAGCCAGATGACCGGGGTTCGATTCCCCGGCCGGGTGGAGATATTTGGGTGTGTCTCCTTTCACGTGTAGCCCCTGTTCACCTAGCAGTGAGTAGGAACGGGATGTAAATCGAGGAGTTGTGACCTTGTTGTCCCGGTGTGTGGTGTGTGCCTGGTCTCAGGCCTATCCGAAGATCGGAAACAATGAGCTCTGAGCTCGTTCCGTAGGGTAACGTCTGGCTGTCTCGTCAGAGACTGCAGCAGATCAAACAAACAGTGAATTACACACACACACACACACACACACACACCACGTATTGTAGTGGTTAGCACGCTCGACTCACAATCGAGAGGGCCGGGTTCGAGTCCCGGCAACCGGCGAGGCAAATGGGCAAGCCTCTTAATGTGTAGCCCCTGGTCACCAAACAGTAAGTAGGTACGGGATGTAACTCGAGGGGTTGTGGCTTCGCTTTCCCGGTGTGTGTTGTGTGTTGATGTGGTCTTAGTCCTACCCGAAGATCGGTCTATGAGCTCTGAGTTCGCTCCTGTTACGTTCATCGGTTAAACGGGTAAGATTGGCATCGGGGAGCCGGTGAACAATAACAATAAAAAAAAAAAAAACATTGCAGGTTCAACTGGTGAGGAAATGCAAAGGGGCACTTAAATAGCTATTTTAATAACCCAATAATGAAACTGACATACACATAGATATAACATGAAACATATGAAACTGACATACACATATACATATAACACATAAATAAATATAACAAAGAACCCAACTTAATACCTAACAATAATACTAATCCTATATGGAGGCAATGTGGAAAAAACGGACGAGAGGAAGTGATACTTATGAGGTGTCGCAGTGGTGAAGTGCTGGGTGAGGTGGATCCCACGGTAGTCCAAGAGGCGTTGTGTTCACTGGTTGAGGCCTGGACCTCGACTGCCTTCCAGAAAGCCGGAGCTCGCATAACACTTCCGCTTGAGTCGAATGATGCCGCGTGAATCCAACTTTGGGACAGTAGCGGGGCTTCATGAGACGGTGACGTGGAGGGTTCATGAGGCGGTGACGTGGAAGGAGAGGTGGAGAGGCGGCGAACGAGGCAGCAAGCGGAGGAGGGGATGGTAGTGGAGTATGTTACGGGCGGGCCGTAACATTTCCTCCCCCCTAAGACCTCCGTAATGGGCTCATGAAGGAGGTGAGACGGGAGATCTTGATAAGGCGTCGGCGATGATGCTGTCCACCCCCTTGATATGGTGGACTTCCAAGTTGAAGGGTTGAGTTAACAAGGCCCACCTAAGAATGCGTTGGTTTCGGTTCTTCATGGCGTGAAGGAAGGCCAGAGGGTTGTGATCGGTGAAGACCTTCGTAGTTTGAGGATCAGGATGAAGGTAGCACTCAAAACGTTGTAGCGCCAGGACGAGTGCCAGAGCCTCCTCCTCGATTGTGGAGTAGTTGAGTTGATGTTTCTTCAGCTTAGTGGAGTGATAGGCGATGGGATGGAGGATGCCACTTGTGGGATCCGTTTGTAGGAGGACAGCACCCACTCCAACTCCACTCGCGTCCACTTGTAGATGAAAGCGGCGGGAGTGATCTGGCGTCCAGACTGGCTCCGAGGAGAGGAACGCCTTGAGATGTTGGAAGGCTTGGTCACAGGTCGGGGTCCAGCGGAAGGGGACGGAAGTGCTGATAAAGTCCGTCAGGGGCGGACAGGGTGGAGAAGTTCCTAGAGAATCGTCTGTAGAAACCAGCCATCCCCAAGAACCTCATGAGAGCTTTCCTGGTGGTAGGGACAGGGAAGCCAAGGATGGCCTCTACGTTGGCTCTCTTGCGGCAAACCTTGCCTCCAAGCCCTGGATGATGTAATTTATAGCCCTCTGGAAGGTGGCGGGAGCATTAGACAAGCAGAAAGGCATCACTGTGTATTGGTATAGCCCAAAGGGGGTGATAAAGGCGGATATTATTCGGGCCTCGTCCGAGAGGGGAATCTGGTAGTAACCTTTAAGTAAATCTATAGTGGTTACAAATTTGGCTACTACTATGCTATCTATAAGGTCCTCTATCAAGGGCAATGGGTAGGAGTCTGGCACTGTCACTTTATTTACTTTCCTGTAGTCAGTGCAAAATCGACTACTACCATCTGGCTTAGATGTTAACAGGCAGGGAGAAGCCCGGGGGGATATACTAGGTTCTGCAAGGTGATGACAGAGCAGATAGTCTACCTCTTTTTTCATCAAGTCTCTTTTAATGGGTGAAATGCGATAGGCTGGTTGTCTTATAGGCTTGATGTCATTAGATATTAATGTTATATCATGTTGGATAGTAGTACAAAGTCCTGGAAGGTCACCTGTGATTTCTGAAAAGTCTAGCAATAACTTTTTAAGATCAGACTGTTGTGAAGGTGTTAAGGAAAGAAACACCTCATCAAGGTTGGACATGATTTTGGCTGTTTGAGGGGCGTCCTTTAGGTGACGAGAAGAGGAATTCGATGTCGGACTCTTCCTCGGGGGCACAGGACCAGACTCCTTCCCTACCAGACATACAGGTACAGTGCGAGACAAGTCGTCCTCTGGTTCTCTGGAGTGGTAAGGTTTCATTAGATTAATATGAACTAGTTGGGAATCCTTACGACGGTCAGGAGTGTGGACCACATAGTTTTTGAGCCACAACATAAGGTCCCATGATCTTACTGTGAAGAGCATTGCTTGGAGTGAAGAGAAAAGTAAAACCTTGTCTCCTGATTTGAAACTTCTCATGACAGATTTGGGAAGAGAATTCTGTTGCATTTTAGTTTGAGATTTGAGGAAGTTTGATTTAGCAAAAGACCTGACTTCACTGATTTTATTCTTAAGGTTACTGATGTAGTCAGACACACTGGGGCTTGAAGGAGTATTTTGAGTAAACCATTGATCCTTTAATATTTTGAGAGGCCCCCTGATCTGTCTACCATAGAGTAATTCAAAAGGGAGTAACCTAAAGAATCTTGAGGAGATTCTCTTAAAGCGAAGAGAAGGAAAGAGATACTTTCATCCCAGTCTCCTTGATGCTCCAAGCAATACTTCTTCATCATGGATTTTAATGTTTGGTGAAACCGCTCCAGACAGCCTTGGGATTGGGGATGGTAAGCCGAGGAGGTTACATGGTCGATGTTTAGCTCATTCACTATCTGTTGGAAAAAATGGCTAGTGAAATTGCTACCCTTGTCAGACTGAATTTGTTTTGGAATTCCTACCGAGGTGAAAAAATGTATTAGATGTTTTACAATGGTCTTTGATGTGATGTTCTTAAGAGGGAATGCTTCAGGGTACCTGGTAGTGGGATCCATGAGGGTTAACAAATACTGATTCCCTCGTTTGGTTTTGGGTAAGGGCCCTACGCAGTCTAGAACGATCTTTTCGAAGGGCTCCGTCTGAACTGGAATAGGCGTCAGAGGAGCTGGCACAAGGCGTTCGTTAGGCTTACCCACAATTTGACATATGTGACATGTTTTTACATAGTGTGACACATCCTTTTTCATTCCTGGCCAAAAAAATGTTGAAGAGCCTTCTTGTAGGTTTTTGGATGCCTAGATGACCTGACAATCCATCATGAGCTAGTTCTATAATGGCTGGTCTTACAGACAAGGGATGACAACTTGATGTGTTTCTGACCAGGTGTCTAGTTGTTTCAGTTCAGGAGGTCTGTAGGCACGCATCAGGACTCCTTCCTGATAATAAAAACAAGGCAATTTAGACATATCCTTTGTCTCACTGGCAACATGTCTGATCTTAGCCAAAGTGAGATCCTGTTCCTGAGCATTAATCAAATTCTCCTTTGAAATGATGTTATTGTACAAGTTGTCAGTAGAGGCAATCATTGGTGGAGGAGGTGGTGAAGGGGCAGAGGATTTGGACTGAGACCTGGTGACTGCACACACTGGGAAGAAGTGAGGGGATGTTTCGTCCAGGGTCTTAGTGGGACTTTCTGTTAAGGGAGAATCAAGAACAATTAAGTTTGGAACAGCCAAGTTACCCGCAAGATCGTTACCCAGTACGAGATGTACCCCCGGTACTGGCAGTTCACCAGGTTTAATGGCTACCACAACCTCTCCTGAAATGAAAGGGCACTGTAAGCTAATTAGCCAAGGGATAGGAGAGCTGTGATTCGAGACTTGTAAGGATCACCTTCTCCCCAGTGAAAGCCTGTTTGATGTTAGGGATGACATCTTCCCTTAAGATGGATTGGGCAGCACCTGTATCACGCAGAACCTTGATATTTATTGCCTTGTCTTTACCATCAGTCAGGGACACTTTACCTTGATACATGTACGAGTCATAAAGTTCTAGAGGAGAGTTGACAGGGTTAGCTAGGGCCACTGGTTTCTTGTTCTCAAATGTGTTAGGTTTAGGGGCCACAAAGAAAGTTGACGTTGAGAGGCCTTGCAATTTGGGTGTCTACATTTCTGGATCGTGTGACCTGGCTTCTTACAGTATGTACACCAGGGGGAATTATATGCATTTGGCGAGAATCCGGTCGGCTTACCACCGCGCCCCAAAACCTTCCCCAAAGGAGGACCTAACATTAGATAGTGAACCACGACCTCTACTACCCAGGGATCCCATCAACAAAGCAAACGCATCAGCCACTTTAGCGGCAGACATAAGATCACTCTCTCCCGTTCTTCCACATGCCTCAGAATATTAAAGGGTAACTTGTTCTTCCATTCTTCCAGGACCATTAGATTGAGCAACTCCGAAAAGGTGGTAATGTTAAGGGCGGCTAACCATTTCTTAAATTGTCTTAGTTTCTCACTAGCAAATTCAACATAGGTGTGAGAGTCTGGTTTCACATACTTTCGAAACTGTTGTCTGTATCCATCAGAAGTGATAGAGTAGGCGTCTAGAATGTTACCTTTGATCTCTTCATATTCTACCTCATCACTAAGGCCGTTGTATACCCTATAAGCTTTTCCTACTAGCTTAGGGACAAGGAGAGACACCCACTGATCCTTGGGCCATTTATTCCTATTAGCAATGCTCTCAAAAGCGCGAAATGACCCGTCAACATCAGATTCATCAAAAGGGGGAACTAGCGGAGCAGCTGTAGCAGGATTAAAGCTTGCTAACTTTTCTTTATATCTATTTCTTCCTCTCTAAACTTAGCGTCATTTCGTAGGGCTCACTCCTGAATTTCTAACTCTTTCTCCTGCTTTTTAAGTTGTAACTGAAATTCTCTCTCTCTTCTTTTTTCTGCCTGTAGTTGCATTTCTTTCTTCTTTTTCTGCCTGTAGTTGCATTTCTTTCACTTCTTTTTCTGCCTGTAGTTGCATTTGTTTTTCATGCATCCGGTATTCTAGTCTAAGCTTCTCAATTTCCCACTGACTTATCCTACTCTTATCCTGTTCTTCCTGGGGACTGTGTATTATAGTCCTCGTAGAGGCTGACATGGGAGTTAACTCTTCTATGGCATTTCCTAGTAACTGACCTTCTTGCACTAGATGTTCAACAACTACATTCTTAATGACCTCTTTAGTCATCTGAGACGTGATGGGAACATCAAAATGTTTAGCGATGGTCTTCCACTGGTCCTTCTTTAAATTAGCACCTTTAAGTTGTTCCAGAGAAGGGTCAGCACAAAAAATCTTCAACGTTAAACTGAGCGGAAGCCATATTAAATAGATGTTAAACAAACAACAACAAAAAAAAAATGATAAGCGAATTACTTAAGTGAGGAACTTGATAATAAAGGCAACCTTGGAAATTAACTAGATTATACTTAAGTAAACACTTATCAGTACAATCACTAATGGGGGTAAACTAGAGAATTACGGCATTAAGAGGGATCCGGATTACTCTAGTTACGAGACTTGAGAGTGAGGAGCGAATTGTACTGGGACTTGTTATTGATAAAGAGGCGGATTAGTCTGAGGGACTAGTTAAAAGGGCCAATTCTAACTAGCGAGAAAAATTATCCGCGAAGTGAGGAGATTGAGGGTTCGCATGAACATATGATGATCCCAACACTTGGATAACACTTATTACACACCTGCCTATGTGCAAAAAATAGAGATAAGTGCTATCGGTGAACACGCCTTTCTACCTGGTTTCCTGCTCTACCACTGCTATGCGATACCAATGAAAGTCACGAAGCACTTTTAACCCAAAAGGAGCCACTTGATCGCACAAAGGTAAATTTAAACCACACGCAGAGTAAGTCACAGAAAAAAAAAACATCAAAGTCACAACACCACAGAAACACACACAAAAAAATAATGTAATCACAGAAAAAAAGTCACTGGAAAAATGGAACACTGAACATGGGTTATAATGGTCCTGTCACGGTCGCCAATTGTTACGTTCACCGGTTAAACGGGTAAGATTGGCATCGGGGAGCCGGTGAACAATAACAATAAAAAAAACACTGCAGGTTCAACTGGTGAGGAAATGCAAAGGGGGCACTTAAAAAGCTATTTTAATAACCCAATAATGAAACTGACATACACATAGATATAACATGAAACATATGAAACTGACATACACATATACTTATGACACGTAAATAAATATAACAAAGAACCCAACTTAATACCTAACAATAATACTAATCCTATATGGAGGCAATGTGGAAAAAACGGACGAGAGGAAGAGATACTTATGAGGTGTCGCAGTGGTGAAGTGCTGGGTGAGGTGGATCCCACGGTAGTCCAAGAGGCGTTGTGTTCACTGGTTGAGGCCTGGACCTCGACTGCCTTCCAGAAAGCCGGGAGCTCGCATAACACTTCCGCTTGAGTCGAATGGGGCCGCGTGAATCCAACTTCGGGACAGTAGCGGGGCTTCATGAGACGGTGACGTGGAGGGTTCATGAAACGGTGGCGTGGAAGGTTCATGAGATGGTGACGTGGAAGGGGAGGTGGAGAGGTGGCGAACGAGGTAGCAAGCGGAGGAGGGGATGGTAGTGGAGTATGTTACAGGCGGGCCGTAACACTACGTAATGGGGAAGACTGGCTAGGTGACCAGCAGACGATCGAGGTGAATTACACACACACACACACACACACACACACACACACACACACACACCAATCAGATCCAGGTAAGGAGAAGTGGCTCTGTGAATCTTTTTGTCACAACCAGCACGTGACCCAGAACCTTCTTTAGAACGAAAAGTGCGATATTTAGGCCAAAGCCTAACCTTGTTAGGCAGTACCTTCTTCCATGGAACACAACAGTATGGCAAGACCAGAAGGACGGGTGCACATGGATTTGTAGGTAGGCCTTGCGTAAGTTGATGAGAGCGTCTTTTTAACCACGACAGCGCCACTCGCGTATTCTTTCTATGCAGACATCCGCTTCAGATGTGCGCAGGTTGAGATGGGAGAACTAAAGTCAACTATGGGCGGACTTTTGCTTGTTTTGTTGCATAACAGCCATGAACACATGGTTCACACACACACACACACACACACACACACCATTCGTCAGCAAACCACTGAGTTAATTCATTTTCATATTCTTGCCGAACCTTGTATTGTGAGGCAGTGTTAAATCACTGTGACGGTTCTATTTCACAACACCAATTCCATAACACTGTCTATTTTTTATGTCTGTATCGAATGTTATTTTGAAGTCCCTTTCATCAATGTCCAGTGAGGTAGCCGGCACCACTACTAAACCCTGCTCTTCTTCAAGAACGAACAGTACATCTATCTGTGAACGCACTTTAACACCGTGTAGCGCTGTTATGCCACTCATGCCGAGAACGAAAGCAAGTTAAGCGGTTTAGAAGATGTTACAACACACATGAACACAGACACTCCGATGCCAGACAGACCTGCACCACTCCCAACCCCATACACTCGTAAGGTTCCCCACTTAATCACCACACTAACCTCTTCTTTTGTCCATTGAGAACATAAGGACACATGTGCAATGCACTTTCTAGAACCAGTATCCACAGTTCACGTCATTAACTTTCAGTCTTATGGTCAGTAATGCGCCTCTCATTAGTGGTGCAGAGAGGTTGCTACCGCTGACCTCACCTCTCCTGACACATTTCCCGAACACGTTGAAGCGATGTGTCCTCGCCGTCCACAATTGTAGCAGGTCACGCTGCCACGCCCACCTCTTCGTGCTCACGACCAGCCAGGCAATCTCGGGCATAGTGATTTGGTTAGTTACAGAACAGACAGCGCACAGCACCATCCTCTGACGAGGCAGAAGCCGCTGCATTCTGACTGAGACAGGAAACGTGTGTTGGCGATCCGACACCCAGACTGAGTCCGTCAGGACAGCTCGAGCACGATTCAGGAGCTGACAGATTTTCATGCTTTCCAAGCGACAACCAGTTCTCAGAATGTGACGAGTAGCCTCAGGAAGACCAGCCACAAAAGTACAACTTAGACTGGCATCAGGAATACCCCAAAAGAGCTCAGCAAGACAGCGTAAGTGGGCCAAGTATATGTCGACAGGCTCGCCATCACGCTTGTGAGCCAAAAACTTGCCAGTAACAAAGGGATATTTTTTTTTCTGGCCATCACCCTGACTTGGGTATTACGCCATTTATTTATTTTATTATTTTTTTTTTTATTTCTTTAAAATTAGGCCTTTTGTTTTATTTTTTACATACATACAGGGTTTTTTTTATTGGTTTTTGTTTATATATTTATCTTTTATTCATTTAGTTATTTTAATTTTAACGTTTTTTTTTTAATATATTAACATTAATTACCCACTCACATTCTCATGCACGCTTCATTCACACAAGGATCCTATACCTATCTCAAAACTATTGTCCTTTGTCAGGGCATGGGGAAGGGAGGGATAACTCACAAGCACACAGGGTGGCTACGTAGTATCACTACATATTGCATATATACATGAAAGGGAAAACATTCACATTAGATCACGCAAAATTGGAATCATACATACTTTCATACTTTTATTTACATAAATATATAAATATTTAGATAGAATAAATAACATAATATATACACATAAATCACAACTCTCTGATTAAATTGGTCTCAGTCAGATAAATCATCAGTCTATCGACCACATCCGGATGTTCGACACCCAGAAGGGTGGTCTGAGTTAGCGGGAGGCCGCGACCCCGGCAATACGCCGCCAAGGGCCGCCTTTCCTCACGATAACGCACACAGTGAAGCAGGATGTGCTCAACAGATAAGTTGATATTACATGTGAAACACTGTGGTGCAAAGGTGTTGGTGATGTAGGGAGCACGTGGGCGGGGAGGGTGCTGCCCATCCTGAGGCGTGCGAGGACCACCTCCTCTCGCCTTTTAGGGCGATTGGAGGTGGCCCGCGCCCAGGGTGGGTTTGTGGTGTGGAGGTAGAGGTTGTCCCAGTGACTCTGCCACAGGAGTTTTGCTGATGATTTAACAACTGAGAGACATGACTGCAGATTCCGACGGAGGTTCCACGCTCCATCGAGCTCTGCAACTGACCGAGTTAGCATGTCAGCCTGTTCATTCCCGCGTATACTGGTGGCCTATAGCGCCTGTAGGCACACTTGAAGAGTGTATGGGAAGCGCTGTACAGCTTCCGCCCATTAGTGGCGCAGGCAATTTTAATTATAGTGGTACCCATATCACCGCCCAAGCTCGTCTCGAGTGTAACCACCTAGAACCTGGGTATCATGGTGATATGTAGGTAACTTTAAACCACTCGACAAATGGCAAAGTGTTTTAAGTCTGTACGTGGTGGGATTCGAACCTACGCGTGGACGTCTGCCCTATCCCACGCTCACCACCTTATCCACTATGGCACCGCCTCCACTGGAATGTCCAGGCACCCAAATCATTCATGATTCATGCATGTTCATTCTGGCTCACGTCATGGAATGTCAGGCCGCACGGAAACCAGTGAGAAGGATTTAATAACATGAATTCAGCTTATTAATGATGTTGCCCTGGATTTCATTTGTATCCGTGCGGCCGGACTCTATTGCCTGAAGGGCTGACATAGAGTCCGAAAAATGACATGATTGAATTATGAAGTGAATTTAAAGCATAATCTATGGCTTTGTCAATAGCAAAAATTTCAGCAGAAAACACCAATGTATGGGTAGGCAGTTGGAACCTGAGGGCACATTCACACGACCAAACACTTACACCCACACATTCATCTGTCTTGGAGCCGTCAGTATACATATGTAGGGATGGAGGGAGGCCAGCGATGAAGGCTCGGAAGTGTGGTGGAGCTCCACCTCGGCAAGAACAGCCTTCTTCCCTGAAGCCAGTTGATGTTGAAGGTGGTGGTTGATTTCCATGGGGAAGGGTGGGCAGCACCAGGTGGTCTGTGTCGTCCAGTCTCACGCCAGTTTGCTGGCAGAGCGTTCAGACGCGTCGCGACTGAACGACAAGCTGCATTGTGGAGGTGGTGGTGCTGCCATATAATCTTGTTTGCTGTTGTGCCGAGGGAGCTTTCCGGGCTGTTTTTATCCCATGGGATAAAAGGAGGGCGTCGCGACGAATGTAACGGTGGTATATTGGCCTCAACCTCCATCCGCGCCACACGAGTGCAGCGCAGGGCTCCAAGACACATTCGCACACATTCATTCTGCAGTACATCCAATCTCCTCAGTGTTGGTTCCGACCCAGACCCATACACTGGTGAGCCATAGTCTAAATGAGTACGAATTAAGGACTTGTACACCATTAATAAAGACTTTCTTTCTGCTCCCCTTGAAGTACCAGAAAGGTATTTGAGGACATTGATTTTTTTTACGACAACGAATAAGTAACTGATTATCATTAGTCTTCCAATTGAGTCTGCTGTCAAAATGCAGACCCAAGAACTTGACTGAATTTTGAAACGGTGTCGATTGGCCTTGAAGTGTTAATTGCAAATCAAGTACGTTACGTCTAGTGAAAACAACACCGATACACTTATCAACAGAAAACTTAAATTCCTACAGTAAGGCCCAATCAAGAGCATCCTGAATCCGTCCCGCCAAGAATTGTGCATTAGGCGAGGAGTGCCATAACGCAAAATCGTCAGTGAGTATTTAAGATTCCTGGGGATGGGAGTTGTTGACAGAATATCATTAATCATTATACAAAATAAAATGGGACTAAGAACACTACTCTGCGGCACCCTGTTCTCCTGGACGAAAATGTGCGAGATTACGTTACCAGGAAGCTTGACAGAGAATGTTCTGTCATGAAGAAAATTATAAACAAAAATGGGCAAGTTACCTCTGAAGCCATGAGCGTAGAGTTTCATGAGGATACTGTGTCGGCATGTCATGTCGAAGGCTTTGTGGATGTCTAAAAACACCCCTAATATGAATTCTTTTTTGGCAAATGCCTCTGAAATGCAATGCTCCAGGTGTGTTAGGTGATCCATCGTGCTTCGGTACTTCCGAAAGCCCGACTGCTGATCACCTAACAGACCCTTCGCTTCTAAAACAAAAAGTAGCCTTCGCTTTACCATACGTTCCATGACCTTACATAGACAGCTCGTGAGCGCAATAAGACGAAACGCACTGGGGTCCGTAAGGCGTCCAGTCTTTTGGGATGGTGTGAGTGAAATGCCAGGACTGAGGGAAAATGTGGGAGGTCTAGATAGTATTGTAAAGTGTTAGTAATTTAGAGAGGGAATAGTGGCCGAGATGTTGTAACATAATGTATGAAATATTGTCTGGACCAGGACTGGAGCCTTTACAGGATTTCAGGGCAAAGAGGAGTTCATCCAACGTAAACTCTGTGTTGTAGTCTGAGTTTACGCCTCCTGTGGCAAAGTTTGGGACAGTGAGTTCTGCAGCCTCCTTCCTTGGAAGGAAGGTAGGGTCATAATAAGTTGTGCTGCTGGCCTGATGGAATTGGTGGGCTATGGCATTTGCTATTTCTGTTTTGTTATCAATTATAATATAATTTATTTTAAGGGTGGTGATAGGAATATATGGTTTTCTGTTATTTAAAATATTTATTGTTTGCCATACTTTGGAGAGAGGAGTTGTGCGGTTAACAGATGATATGAATTGTCTGAATGAGTCTTTCTTTGCATTACGGATGACTTTCCTTGCCTGAGCCCTTGCCTTTTTATAGGCTATGAAATTTGCTTGACTGGGCTGCTGGCTGAAGTACCTGTATCGTCTATTGCGCTCACGAAGTGCTTGTCGGCAATCCGTTGTCCACCATGAGACTCCATGCTTAGTGTAAACTGCAGAAGTCTTCGGAATACAAGCCTCAGCGGCGTGTAATATGGATTGTGTTGCGTTGCTGACCATCGTGTCAATGTCCTCGCCAGATATATCCACGTCGGCAACCCCACGGAAGGTTGCCCAGTCTGCTCTCTTGAAGTTAAACTTGGGAGGGCGGGGGTGGGCGGGATGTCGCGTGCATAAGAGATGCAGATGGGCAGATGGTCACTTCCGTGGAGTCGTCGATGACTTCCCAGGAGAAGTCAGGAGTATACCTGGCGAGAGCAACGACAGATCAATGGCAGACGCGTTACCAGTCCGATCATCTACACGAGTCGCACTTCCATCGTTCAGAAGACAGAGGTTTGTCTGTAATAAAATGTTTACTATCTGCTCCCCACGTACACTTGACCTCTCACTTCCCCATTGTTGATGATGGGCGTTAAAGTCGCCAACAACTAGCCTGTTGCCCGGAAGCTGGCTAATAAGAGATGTAATGTCATCATCAACAATGGAGGTATTGGGAGGCAAGTAGAGGGAACAGATAGCCAGATACGTGTCGTTGAATCTCACCCTGCACGCGACCGCTTCCAGAGGTGTATTCAACGTCACTTCTGTTTGTGTCAGTGTTTTGTGTATGTATATGGCAACGCCGTGTCCCTCATATCTTCTATACGGATGGTAATGTTTTAGCACTGCAGGATCAGGCTGATCCTGCAGTCTCGTCTCCTGTAGACAAATAACGGACGGCCTGTGTATGTTCACGAAAAGTGACAAGTATGGATCTTTATTCCGAATACTTCTGCAATTCCACTGTAACACCTTGAACATTATGGCTTAAGAGTTGTGGTGGCGGCCGTTTTCTTAGTCCTTTTGCGCTCAGAGGCGCTGCCGGGGGACCTCTCCCGGCCCTTACTAGTGGTGACATCCATTGTTTCATCAATTGTTAACTCCCCGGAGCTCGTCGAGAGGGAGCGAGCGTGTGATCCCCTCCTCGACGGCGCGGGAGCGGCGACGACATGAGAAGGGCGTTGACGTTCAAGTTTTGTTAAATTTAATTTATTAGACTTGTCTGTCTTCTCACCCTTACTGGGAGTACGAGAAATAGCAGACAGGTATGGAGCAGAGGAAGTTATAGGAGTAGAGGTTTTAGTAGTAGTAGTAGTACTTTTAGCAGATGATGAAGTGGATGTTGAAGGGGAAGCTGTGGTGGTAGATGGAGCAGGCAGTGGGTCAGTCTGGATAGAAACAGTACACATCTTAGGTGGAGCCCTTACTGTTGAAGCGTAGGAGACGTTTGAAGCAGGCGCTGCCTGCGTCTGCTTCACTCGCATCCTTGCTTCATAGTAAGAGATCCCTTCAGTAGCCTTAACCGTGCAGACCTCTTTCTCCACTTTCCACGCGGGACAATCGCGTGAAAAAGTGGAGTGAGCACCCTCACAATTACGGCACTTCTCTACCAAGGATGTGCACTGGTCCACAGAGTGGCCCTCTCCTGCGCATCTACCGCAGTAAGCGTGGGAAGACCGACAAGCGTTGCCATGGTGACCATAAAGCTGGCACTTGAAACAACGAAGAGGATTCGGAATGTAGGGACAAACGGGAACCCTACATGAACCCTCTCTGGCAACTTTGCAGCACTGAAGGTGAGAATGACTGATGTTGTGCTCCTTCTGGTACCGTCAACCATCTTAGTGATCTTTCTAGCTTCAATGATATCCTGATCAGTCATGCAATCGACGATCTCGGTCGGTTCCATATCCACAAAATCGCGGTGGGAAGCAACTCCCCGACACGAGTTCATGGAGACTGGAATCGAAGCCTCGACCTCGATGTCATGAATGAACCGGAGCTTCAACAGTGATTTGACCTGATTTACTACGTTAAGTGTCTGAACAAGTAGATCACCACTGGCAAGTTTCTTCACATTTATGACATTACCAATATTGCAATCAATAACTTTCTTTATAATAAAAGAATTGACAGAAGACAGGCGGATGGTAGTCTTAGAGTGTAGAGTCACATATGTTGCTTTATTAGGGTCAATAGACAGTCTGGCAGTCGGGGGTCGTCGATCACTGTCCTCCCTCCCCCTTGCGGAGGGAGGGTAGGAACGTCCGTCAGGCATGGAGGGGGGTACACCTCCCTCCTACAGGAGGGGAGCGGGACACAAGTGGGAGGAAGTCAGAGAGGAGTTACCTAATGTCAGATTGTCCTGCCAAACCACTCTAGGGGGTCCGGACAGTGTTAATTCACCCCAAAAGTACGCTCACTGAGGCGGATCCTCCGTAAGTGAGAGAGGAAAGACAATCTGACGACCTGGCAACAGACACCTTCTGTTGCCGCTAAGGCGAGGACAGTGAAAAGCAAAGCTAAAAACACGGGGCAGTGAGAATTCCAACTTTATTTAGCTAATACCTAAGCCTGATGGGCGTACAAAAAAAACACACGGAGGTGACAGAAGGATCAGAGCGTCAGAGTGCGTGTTCGCAGCACGGTATCTAGGCTCATTCAGCAAAGGCAGAGATGAGCGCTGCTTTTATACTCTTGTACTCCTCCGAGCTTGCTAGTTGTTGATACACTGAGAACGCCCAATCGTAGCAGTACAAAAATGTGCAGCTCAGTGATTCCCCGTAACATGCAGACAAGTTCCAGCTTCTCCAGCCACTTCACAACTGCATGAGACGCGTCATCAAATTTTGGGATTAGGCGCCAGTCCATGGTAGAGCAGTCTTCTAGGATGGCAGCAGCTGTATTCTTGACTTTGCTCATCGTGGAGCAGTAGAATAGCTTGTAGAAAGTTGGAGATTGTCGAGGGGTGGAGGAAGACGATCTCTGCTGCTGATGTGTTTATTCTCTTTGTCTCAGTACAAGTCACCCGCATATGTCAACAACTCTGACAAGCATCAAACGAACCCGCATAGAAGCTCGATACGAACTCTCATTAACCTAAGCCTGTTTAAATCTAACTACTATCACTCTATTTATTCAAATACAAGACATTTAACAAACTAATTACATTACAAAAGCCATGAAGGCATGAAAATACAGACATAAAAAATAAATAGAGAATAGCCATAGAGGCAAGACATCAATGAAAAGCGTCAAAAACAGGCAGAGACAACCGTAGAGACGACAAAAATATAGTTAACCGTAAAGGCGTCGAAAATACAGGCAACTATAGAGGCGTTACAAATACAGACAACCGTAAAAGCATTGAAAATACAGACAACTGTAAAGGCATCGAAAATACAGGCAACCGTAAAAGCGTCGAAAATACAAACAACTGTAGAGGTAGCAAAACTACAGAAAACCGTAGAGGCATCGAACAGACAATAGGAGAGGCATCGAAAGTACAGACAACCATAGATACAATACAACCAACCGTAGAGGCGTCGAAAATACAGACAACCATATAGGCAATGACAATACAGACAACCATATAGGCGTCGAAAATACAGACAACTGTAGAGACATTGAAAATACAGACAACCGTAGAGGCGTCGAAAATACAGACAACTATAGAGACAACAAAAATACAGGCGACCATAGAGGCAACAGATATACAGACAACCGTAAAGGTGTCAACAATACAGACAACCATAAGAGAGAGAGAGAGAGAGAGAGAGAGAGAGAGAGAGAGAGAGAGAGAGAGAGAGAGAGAGAGAGATTATAAGAGAGAGAGAGAGAGAGAGAGAGAGAGAGAGAGACTCCTATTATAAACTTTTGCTCACATTTTGAGATGTCTCAATACCGTAGACCCCTGGGGAACGCTGGGATGGAAGGGAACAAGAAAGGTCACACGGGGGGCTCAAATAAACAAATATTCAAAAGCCTACCCTGAGTTTAAGGAGTTCTTTTGAGGTATTTTTGGGGTACAAGGGAGCATGGGTGGAGAAATAACCTAGAATAATCCAGTTGTTTGGTGTCAGCGGATGTAGAGGGGGATATGTGGGTATAGTGGTGCTGTGTGGGTGCTGAATATTGGTGAATGTGTTTGTGATGGTGGTGATGGTGGTGGGGACAGTCTGGGGTGGAAGGCCTATACGTAGGGGATGTGGAGGGGCTAGTGGGGGTTGTGGGCCTAAGAAAATAACACAGTAGCAGCACTAACGTTGTCTGGTGCGTCCCTCGACAGGCTGTGGCATCTGTTGGGTTGAGTACATGTGTACCTCGATGTGTGGAAGGTTGTTCTGTAGGGAAAGATGCATTAGATTAGGTAAAGTTATGGTTGTGGTTACGGTTAGATTATAGTTAGAACTTTTTTGTAAGCCCCCAAACCCCACCAAACCACAATATTTCAGCTCAAAACTTCTAACTTAACCTAACCTAACCTTAACCCCACCCCGAAACAGAACCTCAACGTAACTGAACCAATATGGTTTGATTAAATTAAGTAAGTTTACATTAAGTTGTGCTAGGTTGGATTACATTATATCAAGTTATATTAGGTTAGATTGTTAGGTTAGGCCTGATTAAGTTAGGTTTGGTTAGATTAGATTAACTTAAATTAGATTTGGTTGGATTAAGTTAGGATATCCTGGCAAAAAATAAAATCTGATTTATTTCGCTATTTTAACAAACTGGAATTTTTTAGGGTGATATAGGTCAGAAACATAATGTGCAGGTGCAGGTCGTTTAACATCTAAGATTTTTTTCAGCTTTACGCACATATTTTGACTGAAGTAAAACCTGCTGCTGAATTTTCATTCGTTTCGTCAAATAATGTAACTCCTTCCATGGCATTAAAATTTGCAATATCACGAATGGCAAACTTAGCTCCCTGCAGCTAAGCTACAGCGACATTAACCGTATTACCATTAATATTTTCCTTTTAGAGAGAAAATGATGATACAGGAAGACAATTACAGCAGGCAGTATAGTAGAGCAAACAGCAGTCTGAGTATTCCCGCCGCGCCGAGTTTCCACTTTTCAGTTTCCAGGCTCCTCATTCCTGCCTTGTCTCCTGTATATAATGTAGATGATGTGGGAGTCTCTTGTCTTCTTAGGCCAACTTAACATAGGATATACGTTCAGATAATAATTCTGAAAGTTCATTAACTGACACGAAGATATATACCACAGTTTATTACACAACTGCGGTAACTAAACGGACACTTTCGTGCCGAATTATTCAATTTACCGAAAACGGTACGTTTGAAACAATTCTATTGGAGACGAGTCCCCAGCGGGTAAATGCGGGCCTTTGAAAGGCAAGGCGTCCCACACATGCCCGCCTGTCGCCTCTTTAAAACCTGTAGTGGGCACATGAGGATGGTGTACTGGGCAGGTACAAGAAAACATTGGCAACCCTACATAAAACAAAAGGACAACTCCTTCCCTAGGGGCAAGCAAAAGTACAAACGCTCCCTTCAGATTTTAAGGGTTACTGCATGAAAAAAACAATATTCTAAAGCCTACTGGTTAAAAATACAACATTATGAAGCTTACTGCTTGTAAGATACATCTGTTACCGCCGCCCGTGGTGTCGGTTGAGTTGTCAGGATAGGGAAACCCTTCAAGTTGACTATAATCTGTTTTACTTTATTCGGTCAAAACCTGTAGATGACAAGAGAAACCCAAGACAACACTATGTTGCACTGCATACTAAATACATCTAATGGACAGTGGTACCCTATTGAACACCATTATTTGGTAGAGTGCGTGGGGTGAGCAAGTCCGCTCAACGAGTCTCATCCAACTCCCCTTCCAACACCTCCAAACAATGACTGCTGTCGTGCTTACCACTACTTAACCCTATGATTTTTTACATGCTAAATATTATATGCATAGTAAAGTAAAAATACAGTACAAATTAACTCCACATATTCACTCAATAACAATACAAAATACTTTTACCACACTCACCGTGTTGCAGGTCTTGTGAATTGAAACGTTAATATGGTGCAAAAGTGTGTGTGTAACTGCTTAGCAGGAGAAAGCCCGGGTGACGATGTTACTATTATCACACCCTGCTCTTCTCTGTCTCTCTCCTCTGTCCTGGAGATGCCAGGGTGCCCGAGTGCCACGGACACTAGTAGACATGATAACCTGTTGACCCATCGTATAGGGGGAGGTACATATTGACGCTCTCCCTCAAGAATCAGCGATTTGCACTGTAAACATCCTCACGTCTCACCTTTGCCCAACCATTAATCAAGCTTGTCCATTCGTTATTTAACTATACTCTATAGTCTTCCAAATCTAAACGCAGTTTTTTGGCGTGTCTCCTCAGGGAATAGTAGGCCTTCCACTGCTGACACGTTTCACCCAGAATTTGAATGGCCAAGCGTGTGACCTGACCCACCTCTCATTTATCGCTCTCTCTCTCTCTCTCTCTCTCTCTCTCTCTCTCTCTCTCTCTCCGTGACAATCCTTCCTTATGCCTATATTCAATTTCCATCCTTAAATTCGCACTGTGTGTGTGTGTGTGTGTGTGTGTGTGTGTGTGTGTGTGTGTGTGTGTGTGTGTGTGTGTGTGTGTGTGTGTGGATAGGTATCTACCACCGTGACACGCGACCTTGCCCCCCACTGTATCTCGCAGGCAGGCCGCGCCTTGGACAGTAATGAGTGTTGCCGCGTGAATGGAGTCAAAAATATTTTATCTTATACAAGAATAACCTCATTTTTTTTAGATGTTCATTAGTATTGTATTTGGAACACAGTTGTTGCACCATTTGTCTTTCTAAGGACTATGGTGAACGTTGAATAGAGATTATAACGTTTTCACAGCAACACTGTTACACAGGGCTGTGATATGCGTATCGTAAGCATGGGATGTTCATTTTTCTTTTAATTAATTTCTTTTAATATTTAATGATACTGGATTTTCGTTAAAGCATTTTATATGCCTCTTACTTATGTTTGTATACTTATTTGCTAGTTCATGTAGACTTGGCAGAGCTGGACGGCCTGCTATTCCCTAAGGAGCCCAACCAGAAAGCCACGTTCAGATTTGGAAGACTACAGTGGCGTATTAACTTCAGTTTTGGCCCTCAGCATTTAAACCTTAACTAACATATGTTTTACTTATCCTAGTTTTAGTGTTTCTTTATCATCGCGCAGACCCCTTTGCATACGGCGATAATACTCCCTCTGTCGGACTCTTCGTCCGGAATCATACTATATTTGTTACATCCCATACGACTCCCTTCAGCCAACAAAGGCTCATCACTGGTCTCACGAACTCCGAGTTTTATGTTTTTCACTCGAGCACTCCGTACTATACCATCGTCACCTGGGAATACTACTAACACCCTCCCCAATATCCACTGACTCCTAGGTAGCGGACTACCAGCGATGATGATGGCATTCCCAACTTGGTAGTCCCTTCTGCTACATAAGTGTTCTTGTCTGAAACGAAGCGTGGGTAGGTATTCTCGTGCCTACAAGAAGTTATACATGTTTCTATCCTCCTCTATATGCTTCTGCCATGGTGCAGTTCTTTCTGGCACGTAGGCTGTCAGTCTGCATTCTCATCATGTGTAGCGGTGTCAAGACATCTAGGTCTTCGATGTCTTCCGAGACTGAAGTGATTGATTGACCTTCCGTTCACAATTTCCTCTGTAATGCAGAACAGTGTGTGAAGTCTATCATCTTCCAGTACCTGTTTTCCCACTACACTTTGTAGGGGTCTTCGTCACTGTACGTATCTGACGTTCCCACGCACCGCCGGCGTGGGAGGCTTTCGGCGGGTTAAACTGCCAATCAATTCCTTTCCATAAGAGGGCATTTCTTATCTTGTCATTATCATTCCATAGTGATAGGGCTTCTCGCAGCTCTCGATTGGCTCCCACCATATTCGTTCCCATGTCCACGACCGTATACGCAGTGGGGTTCCTCTTCGACAAGTGAATCTGTATAAAGCGTTCGTAAATGAAATGGCAGTCGTAGTTGTGAATCTCTAAATGTATGGCACTTATGGTCAGGCACGTGAACAAACACCCACATCTCTTCATTTCTGCTCGTCTTCGTTTCACTAGGAAAGGGCCGAAGCAATCAACACAAGCGTAGGTAAACGGGCGTCCTCCAACTCTCACCCTGTCTTCTGGTAGGTCAACTTCATGCTGGTGGGCAGGTTTCCAGTTGTTTCGACGACAAGTCACACAAGTGCGGAGTATGTGATTTAGTAGCTTATGGTACTTGAGTATCCAGAAGACCTCATGTATTGCAGTGAGAGTGTGTTCTCGTCCAACATGTCCTACCTTCGTTGTATGTACATCTCTAACAATGAATTCTGTAACCCTATCGTCCCTCGGCAGTAGGACTGGGTTTTTCTGATCTGGGTGTAAGGATGCATGTTTCAACCAACATCCTACTATTAGTAAGCCGTCAGTGTCTAAGTTGGATTCCAAGCGACGTAAGGCACTGTTTCGTTCGGGTTTGTTACACCTCACTCTCTCCAACTCTCTTCTGAGTGGCTTTGAGGATGACTAGTTTTGCTCATCCATTTCCTTAGTGTTTAGTCTTCGGTCTTGTGTATGTTCTCATCTTAATCTTGCAAATTTCCACTTGATAAATCGTCTGATCCGGCCTTTACCAACTGCTCCCAGGACGAGTATCTAGTCTACAGCTTCTCTAGTAGGTCACTTCTCCATAAAACCTTGTTTTCTTCTGCCATTGGTTCGTCCCACCCGCACCCTCTTCTGCATTCTTTCTGGAAAACCTGCCCTGCTTACCTGGATGACGTCATTGTTTATGCCCCAACCTGGAGTCGCTCGAACGCATACAAAGGACGAATCTCAAACTCAAGCCCTCCAATTGCTGCATTCCCCACTTGGAATGGTCCACGGAGTATGACTGGGCTTTTCAAGAACTCAAAACTCGTCTTACACAACATCCTATAGCTGCCTACCAAGATTTCTCCCTTCACTTTCATCTTATACATGGACCTCGCCAATCTGGGGCTGGGTGTTTTCCTCTCCCAGAGACAAGACGGGAAGGAGAGAATTATAAATTGCGCCATCCGGACTCTTGGGTGTAGGACAAAAACTCACCGGACATAAACTCACCGGACAAAAATTCACCGGACAAAAACTCACCGGAAAATGTGGAAGGTGAACAAAAACTCACCGAAGTTAAACTAAAATTTCATTAGACTAATGCAATTAAAATGAAATACTAACATTTTATTAGACTAATGAAGTTAAAATGAAATAACGAAACACCAGAGTTTAAAAGCGGACACAGTGCCCAATAGCTCGAAGGAATTCTTCTGTGGATTTCCTGCCAGCAATTACGTCTTCACAAAGAGCTTTTAAGCGTTTCTGAAGACCAACATAGTTTCTCTTTATTCGTTTCTTTGGAGGTTCGCCTCGGTCATCTTGCAGCATCATGGTTTTGACAAGGGCTTCATCCTTCCTAATGTTATCAACTACAGTGTAAAAAGATGGAAGAGAGTGACCAACAAGTTGTTTGAACGATGAATGTCAGACTGGACGATGTACGCGAGAACAAGCGATCGACTCTCGTCCTAATGGAGCGCCTCGCCACATTGCACCATACTCCCACATGTTGCGTCAGATAGATAGATATATATATATATATATATATATATATATATATATATATATATATATATATATATATATATATATATATATATATATATATATATATATATATATATATATATATATATATATATATATATATATATATATATATATATATATATATATATATATTGATGAAATATTATCTAATATTCCTATATAAAAAAATTTAGGGACATTCTTTTTTGTTTGAATAATAGGCTTTTATTACATATATTATGTTTATTTTATCATTGGGATAGCATACGGAGAATCGGAATGGATATGATGCCATCCCAACTTTGCTCCGCTAATCCCGGGCAAGTTCCAGCTATCTGGAGTGGATGTTTCTCGTTCCTCGTATCATAGGCCAGTGTGATAGCCCCTTACAACTCAAACACTAATATGGGGGGGGGGGGGGGCACGCGCGTGTGTGTGCGTGTGTGTGTGTGTGTGTGTGTGTGTGTGTGTGTGTGTGTGTGTGTGTGTATGTAACTGCTTTGCAGAATAACGCCTGAGTGACGATGTTATTTCTATCACACCATGCTCTCATCTGTCCTTCTCTTCTGTCCTGATGGTGCCAGGGTGCCCCAATGCCATGGACGCTAGTAGACATGATAACCTGTTGAACCATCGTATAGGGGGAGGTACATATTGAATCAGCGATTTCCACTGTAAACATCCTCACATCTCATCTTTGCCCTGCCATTAATCAAGCTTGTCCATTCATTATTTTACTATACTTTAGAGGCGTATTAACTTCAGTTTTGGCCTTTAAAATTAAAATCAACCTTTTGTTTTTACTTATGCTATTTTTCTTGTTTCTTTATCGTCGCGCAGACCCCTTTTCATGCAGGGATAATTACATCCCCCCCTGGAGTAAATGTTATTCATCCATGGGGCTGCACAAGCAGAAAAATATAAAAACACCACATGTGGGAAATTGTCCACAAGCACAGACTCACAGATATAACTTGTGCGAATAGGCATAGTAGCAGTAGCAGTGGCAGTAATTGTTGAGAGGCTAGATGGTTCTTTCCCCGAAGGCCAAGGAAACAGGGGAATCCTTTCTTCTTTTCATTTATTATTTACAACTTAGTCTATATTAATTAGTGATATGCCCAGATACCCAGGAGAATTCCCGCCTTAGGAATGGTGAGGAGTGATCGGCAGAGTGTGGGGGGTTTCTTGCCAGATGTTGGTAGCGCCGGGTTCTGGGTCGGCGTTGTGGCCAGCGCTGGCCTTTTCATTTCCGTAGCTTGCATCGTCATTTCTTGGCCAGCCAAGGAGGCCAAACCTTTCCTGCAACGGTCTTTCTCACTGGCGTTGGTTACCAGGCTTTCCAAATACTCGGGCTGAGATTGGCGAGTGGGCAGTTGAGAGAGACAATCCACATGTACTTGTAGTTTTCCGGACCTATGCTTGATGGCGAAGGCATACTCTTCTAGTTCACTGGACCACCGGTGAAGGAGTGCACTTTCTGTTGACATGGATTTTAACCACGTGAGATTATATAGTAATCCATGATCACCTCAAAGTGGTTACTCAGCAAGTAGAATCAGAAATAACGAATACCACAGACCACCCCGAGACATTCCTTCTTCGTTGTACTGTAGTTCTCCGAGGGGCTGAGAGTCCGGGGCGCGGACAAAAACTCACCGGACACTCTCACCGGAAAAGAACTCACCGGACAATAATTCACCGGACAAAAACTCACCAGAAAATGTGGAAGGTGGACAAAAACTCACCAAAGCTAAACTAAAATTTTATTAGATTAATGAAATTTCAATGAAATAATGAAACACCAGAATTTAAAAGAGGACACTAATGAAATTAAAACATAATAATGAAACACCAGGGCAATTATATCTTCACAAAGAACCTTTAAGCGTTTCTAAAAGAGTTTACTGTGAAGCATTTGAAACATATTTCGAAACTAACACATCAAACTATACATTACAATGTCCGCTGAATTATTGTCCGGTGAGTTTATGTCCGGTGAGTTTTTGTCCTACACCCGAGCCCGAGTGGTTCTGATGCTTGCAACAGAATGGTTGTATATGCTACTGATGAGTGTTTGCGATTAATGTTCCGGGCCCGTACGTGGTTTATGGACGGGAACTTTACCATGGTGCCAAAAAATTTCCAGCAACTTTACGTTATTAGAGTACCATTAGGTGAAAAAGCAGTTTCCTGCGTGTATGCGTTCTTGTCAGGAAAGTCGCAAAATATATATATGAAGAACTGCTTCAAAGTATTGTATATGGTTGTGATAGGCTAGGATTCACACCTGATCCCTCAGAAATTGTATTAGATTTTGAAAAAGCTGCCATGCAGGCTGTCAGTAGAATCTTAGGTCCTCATGTAACCACTAAAGGATGTTTTTTCCACTTGACACAAAGTACATGGAGTAAGATACAGGAATTAGGGTTTGTGAATCGCTACCGTGAAAATAATGATTGCAGGCTATTCTGTGGAATGATGGATGGGTTGGCATTTCTTCCACTAGAAAAAGTCGCGGAAGGCATGATATTTTTAAAGAACAACACTCCTGAAGAATTTGAAGACCTCCTTTCATACTTTGACAAGACATATATTACAGGTACATTTCGTCATATTCGACTTCCTGGAAATAATGAAGATCCTGAAACACTGCAATGCAATTTTCCTGTAGGTAACTTAAAGAGTAATTGGAAGCGCTGTTAAGCTTCCATCAATTAGTGGCGTGTGTAATCATTGACTTCCTGTAACGCCCCCCTCCAGTGCTACCCCGGGAGACAGCGCACACCATCACCTCAGTATCCATCACCACGGAGCTGGTGTAAAAAGCACTCGGGCAACTGGACGCAGGGAAAGCTACGGGCCCTGATGGAATCAGCCCCCGGGTGCTGAAACAATGTGCCAGGGAACTGTCAGTGCCTCTTGCTGCCATTTTTTCTGCCTGTCTGGCAGAGAAAAGTGGCCAGCATCCTGGAAAGAGGCACACGTGGTTCTTGTGCATAAAAAAGGGTCCAAGTCTGACCCAAGGCACTACCGACCCATCTCCCTGCCGTCTGTGATGGGTAAGGTGTTCGAGAAACTAGTGGCAGCCGTCATATGGCATCACCTGGATGAACACCAGCTTCTCTCACCCCACCAGTTCGGGTTCCGGCCAGGTCGATCTATTTCGATCTCCTTCTCCTACTCTCCCAGGAATGGCAGGATACCCTTGACGAAGGCCTGGACACGCTCGTAGTGGCCCTTGACATCGGGGGGGGGGGTTTATGACCGAGTGTAGCATGCGGGTCTTCTGACTAAGCTCCAAGCTAAGGGCATCGACGGCGGTCTCCTGAAGCTACTCGAAGATTACCTCCAAGGAAGGACGCTTCGAGTCGTCGTCAATGGGCGGACCTCATCACCCACCAATATGGGAGCGTCAGTTCCACAGGGCTCAGTGCTGTGGAATGTTTATATAGACGATCTCTGCGCCAGCTTCCTGCAGTCTAGGCTTACGCCGACGACTGCACAATCTCCCTCTCCTACTGCCGCCAGCGCGCCGTGGCCAACATCAACCGCCAGCTGAAGGCAGCAGAAGAGTGGGGGAAGGTGTGGCAAGTCACCTTCGCGCCGGACAAGACCCACGCCATGGTCATCTCACGATCCCCTGCCGCCTCTCAGGCGGTTTGAGGGCGAGCAGCTGCCTCTCCAGGAACACATCAAGATCCTGGAAGTCACCATGGATCGTGAGCTGCGCTACGACACCCACATCACGTCTGTAGCCCGCCAGACCTCTCAGCGTGTGTCAGCCCTGCGCAGGGTGGCTGGCAGTCTGGACTCGCGAGGCATCCTCACTCTCTACAGGGCACAAATCCGTCCTTGTATGGAGTACGGTGCCATGACATGGATGTCCAGCGCCCATACCCACACCAGCCGGCTCGACGCGATACAGAGGCGCGCTCTTCGTCTATTGGGGAAGACGAGGAGGCGTGGCAAGTATCACGTCACTGGAGCACCGGAGGGACGTGGCAACCTTGACGGTGTGCCACAAAGCTCAAGTGCTGCACACACCTCACCTCTCCCGCCTCAGCCTGCCGCCACACCCACCCGGGAGAAATACGAGGCAAGCAGCGGATGGGGACCACCAGATACTGGTGCCTCTTTCCCGCTCCTCACAACACCAGCGAACATTCAGAGCCAGGGCAGCGCGCCTGTGGAATCATTTCACGGTGACCACGCCTGCTGAGGTAACGGGACTATCAACTCAGCAGACAAAAGTGGCCGCCAATGTCTGGAGAAGCGCTCTCCCTGCCCGGCTAGTGCTGTGAAGTAAAGTGCAGTGATGTGAGGTGTCACAACAATATACTAACGTGAAAAAGACTTTTAGAATATTTCCTTGCCATCACAAGGAGCTTTATGTCTAAATCTCTATCATTACCTGATATATTGTTAAATGATATTATGTAAATCAGTGTAAGATGATGTTTGAATAAAAAAAAAATGATTCAATTACGTTCTCATGTAGAAATTATATATATATATATATATATATATATATATATATATATATATATATATATATATATATATATATATATATATATATATATATATATATATCACGCAAAAAGGTTTTATAAATATTTATCTATCTATTTATCTTTTTTTTTTTTTTTTTTTTTGTGGAAAAATGAGAGGTGGGTGACAAGACTGAATCTTGTCCCACGAGACACCATGGCTGGGGACAACTACTATCTCTCTCTCTCTCTCTCTCTCTCTCTCTCTCTCTCTCTCTCTCTCTCTCTCTCTCTCTCTCTCTCTCTCCTTGTGTGCCTATGTCTCTCTCTCTCTCTCTCTCTCTCTCTCTCTCTCTCTCTCTCTCTCTCTCTCTCTTTTTTTATACAATTCTTTACATTTAAACATTGGACATTTTACAGGTTAAAGGTGCATTGTGAGTACAGCCTATCTTAAAACCTAACCCAAAATACTATAAATTATGCTTAAGAGTTATGTATTACAGACTAAATTCCAATAAAATTACAAATAAAATAACCATGCGTTCACACACACTTTAAACTTTTGCACCCCACACTCGGCAACACTTAGGTCGTCCGGACACATGTTCCCCGCTAGGAAGGTGTTCCATAAGCGTACGTAGCGAGGCACAAACTGTCTCTGGTGGTGGGTGGTGTGGGAGCGTGGTATAATGAGGGCTGAGGGAGTCCTGGTCACTCCTCTCGTTTGTACAGCTACTTGTTGGAGTGGCTGATGCAGCTGCTGCAGGTGCACTGTGGTCCTTTGCTGTATTTTATATAAAACTGTCAGTCCTGCCACGTCCCGCCTGTGCTGCAAGCTCTGTAGGGTGCTGGGCTGCTCTGGTTGTTCCTCGGTGATGATCCTTTCCGCCCTCCTCTGCACCGCATCAAGCTTCTCGAGGTGTGTTTTCGCCGCACCCCCCCAGGCGAGGCAAGAATACTCGAGTGAGGAGCGGACCTGAGCTTTGAAGAGCAGCTCTCGCCCCCTTCTGTCCAGCAACCAGGAGATTCTCCTGAGGGAGGCCAGTTTCCCTGCCGCAGTTCTTGCGAGCTCTGCGATGTGGGACTTGAAGGTCAATTTACTATCGTAAATGACCCCCAAGATGCTGACCTCCTCCTGTGGTATTAGGGCTGCCCCATTGAATAGGAGCCTGATGTCCTGCCTTGTTCTGGACACAACGAGGAGTTGAGTCTTGTGGGGGGCGAAGGTAACCTGCCACCTCTGTCCCCACTTCTCCAGGAGGCGCAGTGAGGTGTTGAGGCACGTCATGGCGGAGGCATCCTCACCGGGGCAGAACGCGAGTGACAGTGTGACGTCATCCGCGTACGCCTTGGCACTGGGGACTAGGTGAAGCAGGTCGTTTATATATATATTCCAGAGCAGCGGCCCCAACACGCTT
>NC_059292.1:19503761-19513761 GCF_017591435.1 Portunus trituberculatus | reverse complement strand
TTTGTGGCACAGTATGCCATGACAATTGTGAGTCTATTAAGGTCTCATATATGGTAGGCAGCCTCGAAACATGGACATGAGACGGAAAATAAGGAGCGTAACTCGGACGTTCCCATGTATTTTCAATGGGCGGTAGGCAATGTTTTGGGAGTAAGGGTAGGGGCAGCAGCGGACCAATAGCGCGCTGGCTTCACTTTTGTGACGTCACGCCACCTCTTTATAACCTAACCTCCTTGGATAATATGGTATCAACTGCTTCGCCCATTTCTTTCGCGGTGAATGTATGTATCAGTGGATCATTCTGTTTTGTCATTTAATAGCTCCACCTGGCGAGACAAAAAGTATTCTCTCAGTGTCACGAACTCGCATGGCTTCTGCTGTATGCTTAGTACTTCTTGTTGGTGACAGGTTTCACCAACATCTAAACTATTATGTGGTTATCCTAAAGAAATCATAAAACTTCTCCGGATTATTGACCAAATCTGGGAACAAATGCCCAAAGCTCCCAAATTTAGGTCTTTTAGAATTATTGGCATATATCCATATTTGTTGCAAACGCCTACACCTGCGCTTCCTCAGCAAAAGCTATAATGCGTCCATACTTCCCAAAGGCTGTCTTAGTACTTCATTATCTAAATGATGTGAATCAGATGTGTTGAGACTCAGTCAGTTGGAATTATGCAAATTTAAAATGAGTCAATTCAAATGATTCTTCATAAATTGAATCGATTCGATTCGCTTGATGTAAACGTATCCTAAGTCTAGCCTGCCAGGGCCCGTATTTATAAAACTTTCGTTAGCGAGACATAAGTCATGACATAAGCGATCGTAGCTATGATGCGACATCGGTGGCAAAGTTATGGCTCGGTAACCCCTCATCATTAGCTCGACTTAGCGCAGGGATGCCAACCGCAACATAGTGGTGAAACTTATGGACTGAAACTAATTCAGTTACGATGATTTGAACAAATAAACATGTCTCAGGCTTTTTTTGTATTAATAAGATTAACAACATATGAAATTTATGTATATTTGAAGGCGAATATAATCAATAATAGTGTCTCTCCACTGACTTCATTTCACCCGATGTAGACAAACGGCATATGACCCACGCACGTGCAGTCGCATATACTGCTACTTCGTTTTGTTGTTGGTTGCTACTGACATGATGGATGTACCACACCCACCACAGATGAGGAAATGAAGCAGCAACTGTTGTGTCAGCAAGCAATTTGCATTGTTAACTTCAACCTAGCAACCTTAAGTGACCCAACATACCCTAAACAACAATGTCACTTAAGATACATTGATTTGAAGAATAATTTCCAATTACCTAACTTATCCTAAACTAACAATGTCACTTAAGATAGATTGATTTGAGGAATAATTTCCAATTACCTAAATTATCCTAAACTAACAATGTCACTTAAGATACACTGATTTGAAGAATGATTTCCAGTGTTGATATTCAAGTATGGAAGGTGTGTCTAGGGATAGAAATATTCACAATGATAAGGTGTAACAATCTGTATTGGCACTTGTAATGTGCACTTGTAATACTGGCATTTCTTGCACAACCCTATTTAAGGTACTTAAGTAAAAGAGATATTTAGGCAAGCACAATAAGCAGCAGTGTTAATTGATAAACTAATCATTATTTTTCCCATTTTTGGATAGGAAAGCCTACATTGCTATGCTTTATGAAAGCTAGTAGTGAAGCATTGAATATTAGCGGCCACTTTACTAATGGATCTATTTGATGTAGGAAGTGGTCCACCTCCCAAGCCCCTTGATGACATAGACAAGAATTTGAGTGAGTAAATCATTCCATACACATATGGATCATCTTGGTTTTGAAAAGTATTAACCATTCCACCCTTGTATATCTATATCCTCCCACATTCTAGGTGACATTAAGAGAACACACCCTTTTTTTTTCACTCCTTTGCTTTTATCATTTGCTGCACACCACACCACTTCTTTCATACCTCACATTCACTCTCCCTCAAACATTCAGTAATGCCCACCTGCCTTCCTTTATAAACACCCTGCTTAGGTTTGGAGAAACACAGGCAACAAACTATCCATTTATTGTATTTAATGCTTCCAGGTATAAAGGACAACTTCTGCCATCTTACACATAACTAACTTTAACCCTAAACTAACAGAGTATAACTTCCAGTAACTTAACCTAATCAAATTGATGGGTCTCATTGATATGAAGAATTTCCTATGTTGATATTCAATTATGGAAGGTTGGAAATGGCAGCTCACAAGAAATGCATCCACACATGAATGTGTCTTAATGACAAGTGCACTCAGTACCTGTCTGCAACACAATAACAGTACATTACCCTACTGCTGAAAATATCAATAAGAGCATACAAAATATCTTTAAAACTGAAGTGTAAGGACATTAACTAGCTATCTATGTATAGACAAAGCCAACACCCTCCTCCAGGAGGAGGACAGCAAAAATGAGGCAACCACACACACACCATATACACTTACACTGTGTATGAGGAGTATGGGGGCAGGAAGATACTTCCTCCTTGAGAGGATTGTTTACCTCTTATAATAGTGGAATAGATATACCCCAGTGATAATGAGCCCATATATTTGGGTAATGGATGTTTGGCATATGAGGCAACAATTTATATTTTCATAAATTTCAATGAAGAAAAAAGTGTGAATTTAGCTAGTGCAATTATGAATAAAATTAACTTTATTGAGACACACATGAATCATTATAGTGAAACAACTCGATCAATGGTCAAGCACACATTACATTATACCATATAACATAACTTACATTTGTGTATTGGGGTAATGGATAAGTGAAGATTGTATTTTTTAATCGCTGATTGTTTAACACTGTCTTATATAGATAGTGAGATGGATCTGCAATAATTATGCTTGTGATGGTTTAACTAACATTTGTTGTCATTGGTCATAACAGTACAGATGGAAATGCTACTGCAGCACTTCTAACGCCTAACACGGCTGAACCTCCTGCTGGTGCCGAGACATCTACCGTCTCAGTGGATGATGTAGCAATGGGTTGTAGAGGTTGAGCACCATCTGTGAAATAAAGAAAGTTAATAAATAAAAAAAAGTAATATATATATATATATATATATATATATATATATATATATATATATATATATATATATATATATATATATATATATATATATGCACCTATCTAACATTTTGTAATGAAACTACTTTTTGGGAAGGAAGATCTTTTTTCTATTTTCTTAATCACCCCAAACATGTAAAACATTGATTTGCAATGAAAATGGTTACTAGATTCATTCAAAGCACATCAAAATTATCAAAATAAAAATTCTCACACATGACAATAACAATAAATGAATAAATAAACCAAACTTGGCTATACCTAACTTAACTAAACCTAACCTAACCCATCTTAACAAACTGACAGGAAATTAACTAAACCTAACCTAACCCATCTTAACAAACTGAGAGGAAATTAACTAAACCTTACCTAGCATTGATGACAAGTTTGGTAAGAAAATAAATTAAACCTAATGTAAGCATAACTAAATCTACTTTAACAATGAACTAAATCTAACCAAACCAACTATATACTTCCCTAATCTAAACTAACTTAACTAAACCTAACCTGATTTACCTTAATGATAAATTTGGTAAAACTTATGTCTTAGGAGCTAACTATTTTAGTCCAGTAAAAATGGGGTCGAACCCGGTTTTGTGGTATGGAGAAGGTTTTATTGTTGATTCTGGTGCTCTGACATGTCCTCAACAGGAATCAGCCGGGTGCCACTCCAGCACCCTTGGGGAAAAATTATTACGGGCCAAAAACAAAATGGCCGCGACGCGGCATGTCGCCCACGCTAATGCCACATATCTTTTACAATACTGCCGACAGAAAGGCGATTTTGGTGTCCATACCTATGTTTTAGAGGTCAAGGAAGTCATTCCTGCTCACTAATTAAGAGTATCTACCTAAGAAAGTATGTATATTCATCCAAAAGGGGGATAATTTGTGAAAAAAAAATTAAATTTATTGTAGTATGTACACTATTTACATTTAGTAGCAATCCAGATTACATACTACTTAGTAATCACTAGTTTCATATAAAATTCATAAATAATAATTTCAGCATACCCTTGAATTATGGTACATTACAATGAAGCCATGCAATAATGCTTATTAATATATCTGTGGTGATCAAATTAGGTAATAACTCCTTTTTAAGTATCTCATAAAACCATAACATAAATATATTGTGCAACAGAGTCTTTGAGTCATAAACAGTAATCTCTCTTTCATTATCACGTATTTGTTTCTAGGACTTTTGTCCCTGCACTATATTTACACAGGTCACATGTAATATTAACTATTGCTTAAAAGTAACATAAATCCAGAACACTGTGAATGGTCAGTCCTTCAAATGTTATGTAAATCACAATCACTCAAAAGTTCATCCTCTTCCTCATGTGATAATGTGCTCCGAGTATTATTAACATTATTACAGTCTGCTCCAGCGTGACAAGCACAGAACACTGAACATGACATTTGAACACCCGCACAACTGCATCTGCTGGAAGAACATGCACGCATCGAGGAGCAAGCACACTTGATCATTTGGAGAATTTCGGTTGGCACGGGTGATTTATTCTCTGGTAACATGACCGGGAAGAGCTTATCATTTCTCTTGGTCCATCCATACTTCAGTGGATCAGGAGCTTCAGGTTCACTGACGAGTGACGACTTCCACACAAGTGTCTGGTAATGGGCTCTGTAGACATGTTGCATGAAAGCCTCTGAAGTTGGTGGCAGAGACTTCAGTTTTGGAGCAACTGACAGCTTCTGGTTTGCCATTTTTGAGATCCATACATCATGGCGGGTCTCTGACATGTTTTGGCAACACTTGGAACCATAACATGTTGCCATGAACACTGTTGCTTCAGTGACAACATCTTCCATACCAGCATCTTGCTTACCCAACAACTTCAGTGTTTTACCGCCATTAAGCACTTTCAAAGCTGTTGCTTTTCCTATGCCATAGAGGAAAGAGGTAGTATCGCAACCACTTAAAGCATGCACTCCAGGAAGAAATTCTGCAATATTACTGTGCTTGGTCGCTGTAGCTTTTATATCTACAATTCTTCGGCCAGCAATGCAACTCTGCATAAACACCTCACAGGTGAGTTTTTCTTTGCAGTAGAAGTAAAGGAGAAGAACAAAGACGTCCGTATCATCAGAAACCACAGATATGCTTGATGCACCCTTGGTTGCCAAGTACACCAACTGATTCACAATGATAACATCAGCCTCCTCGTGAGTGTTACGAAGATTAGTTTGTGTTCTTGCTTGTCCGTTTGTGATGGATATGGGGACTGGATGTTCAGCAGTGATGATAAGTTCATTAGTGTTGTCTTCTACATGATCAACGAGATATTTGGTGATCAGGGTGATAAGTTGGGCTTTGTTGTAGGTGACAGTTAGCACTACATTCTGGGCTGGCAGAGGTGTATGGAGTGTCAGCGAATGTTTGCGACTGGCATTTGTACCAGCACGATTTGATCTACTGGCACCCTTGGTACTATTTGGTATATATCTGTCAAAGATCAGATGTACGCGACACATTTGTAAATAGTATCGGAGGCTTCCCAAGAAGTTTTTCACATAGTCTTCAACGGTACCATTTGATGGCCAACGAACAGTCCAAAGCAAGGCACACCCGTCGATGATATAGGCATCTGGAGGGCTGATGTGACGGCTTGATACTTCAACTTGTAATTTGGTAAGGAGTGTAGCTTTAGCTTGTGATCTCAAGTCACCATTTTCATCAAAGAGTGCAGACGGTACAGCAGATAATTCATAACTAAGAACATCTTTCATGTTCAAGCTTCTGGACTGCTGAAGGCCAATGACTCTTGTGTATATCATTTCAGTATTAATTACAGGTGTACCATCAATCTTGATCAGCTTCTTGTTAGAAGTCATTGTTTTTACATTCTTCTTTAGGGGGCCATGGAAACTAGTTGGCCATCCTGCTTCAAAATCCTTCATTTGTTGCTTCCCAATCTCGAGTGAGCTGTCTACAATCACGTTGTTCGAAGATATCAAGCCATTAGCAATGTTGACCAAACCTACTGGATGACTTGATGGATGTAGAGGATGAATGAATGTGCTTAGTGTAGTCCTCAGTTTTTCTCTGTCAGTTGCGTCACTCTTGATATGGGATTTGCCTTCCTCCTTGTGACTTGTTGCTACACTGCTCTTTTGACCCTCTTTCAGTGCAGTTACATCCATGAGAAGTTGGCTGCATACGTGGAGACTGAGTGCCCACGTAGCAACAGCTGATGGCTGGAGTGTCAATCCCACCAGGCCCCCAGCCTCATGTCCATACCTCATGAATGTGGACTCTATATACATGTCGGACCATATGCCATTCCATATTCCAGGGGTATGCCTCATGACGTGATTGCCCTTCATGAACTCTGATAGCACCTCAGCTGGTAGAGCCTCCATCGACCTCAAGTAGTACAGACCGTATCTGTTATCATCATAAAAAATAAGAACAAAAATAATAAGAACAATGCATTTAAAAACTAAGATAATACTCAGCTGGTTATAACTTTAAGTTCATAAAAGCATGTTAAGTTTAAATTACATTTTCGGGACACGCATCATGTGCTATGTTGACTAAAAAACCTACCTGGCATAGTTAAAGTGTGCACTGGCAAAAAAATAAGGGATCATGGCAGCAACTGCAGCTAGATGTAAAGGCCAGTCTCCCTCCCTCTCAGCTCTGACAAACTGCATCATTATCAGAACCGGCTTGATGAGGTTCGTTAACCACATCATGGAAGTTCTACTTCTTCCAGCCCTGTTAATAAGAAGCATAAAATAACAAATTTAATACCTAATTATCAGTAATCCCGCAGGCCTGTTCATAAACGAATAAGCAGAACGTTCTTGTCAGTTTAGTAGTCAAAGGTGCACTAAACGTTAACACTGCAGTAAATTAATTCAGTTCTAATTCACCTTTCTTCCAAGTCAACCATCAGTTCATCAAAGCTCTCACTGGCAGGTATAACATCTCGGAGGAGCTCTTCCACCACCATCCTCAGGGCTCGTACACATTGGGGAAACTTCTTTCCTGTAAGCATCTTCTGTACTCCACCAAATGCCGCATTCATGAGTGCTTCCAGTCCACTATTGGCCATTAGAGTTCCGACTGTGCCAATGAAGCTCATGAGCATATGCATGCCTCCAAGACGAGGGATGATATTTTTGAATTTCTGAGGATAGGCCCACAGGACGTCAACAGCTACACGATATAACTGCTGATCGACAGTGAATAATGTCACTAACTGATTGCATTGCTGGGTCAGTCTCTGAGACTCAACCATGGCAGTCATAACTGTGTCAGGGTCTGAAGGCTTCATATCTATGAGGGAGTATAGATAGCTTTGATGGCAGGCTTGATGGTGTGTCCTTGTTTACGAGCCATCTCTGTATTAAATCCATTGTACTCTGGAGTAGAACTATCATGTGTGATCTTTTTGAGGAATATGTAGTCAGTCAACTGAGCTCTGTTAAGGGTGATTATCTTAGCAGCCAATATTCGCAGCGGGAGAATGGGTTGGCGAGCACAAGCTTGTGGCATATCGGGTTTTCTGGGTCCATTATACCTTTCTACAGTCATTGGGAGTGTGTGTTCTATCTTCAAGTCCTCCTTTCTCAGCCTTTTGATTGCAGGAGTCTTTGGATTTTGGATATGATCTGTGCTTTCCTGTACTTGTGTTAGAAGCAAGGCGAGTGAATGCGTCGATTTCAGTCCATTTGGTGATGCAATGTTCGTGTCAAAGTTATCAGCAACTGTTTGAATTAGGCCAGTTCTACTGTCCATCAATCCTTGTAAGTTCTTCTCCTTCGAGGCAGCATGTGCCACTGATTTCTTGAACCGTAACACTTCAGCATATGAACACGTTATGCCGAATTTTGCACACTGTTCTATAAGGGATTTATCCCTTATGATGGTCCCAAGAGTTATCTGTAACATTGTTGGTCTGTTGGTGAGAACACTAGTTATGATGTTTCCTATTAGTAAAGCTGTGAGTGTGTTGTCTAGTTTGGGTGACAACTCAGCAAGCAACCTTAGGATCGTATCACTGCAAGCATTTGTTACATCTTCTTCAGTGAGTCGAGTGTGGTATGTGTCCCGGTTGGCTGTTTTTGCACAGCATTCGTTTTTTATTGTTTTGGCTATGACTGTCATGTCAATCTCATCACTGGCATCAGTAAGTTTGAGTAAATGAGGAGCTTCACTGCGGAACACAAATATGTTAGCTACTCCCGCTCCTGAGAGTTTCAGAAGATCATGACCAAAATGACTGAATAAGTTACTGATGAGGTTTTTACGTGATAGTTTACTACCACCATAGTTTGTGTATGCTTCGTGGATTTCAATAGAGTTCCATACGTGTGATTTTTTACCCTCCATCTCACAAATCAGTGCATCCAAGGCAGGATCATCTTGTAGAAAGACATTGGATTTAGTTCCAGCAGCTGCTTGAATATTCTTGTGGCTCATGAAGCGCTTATAACAATCATTGTGGTACTGTGCATCTGCTGCATGCAAATCTGTAACCGCACCACTTAATCTAACTCGAACTTCATTGGCCAGATCATCATTACGTTCATCACAGTTGAGCAATATCTTCTGCTTGTAGCCCCCTGTTGTCCGACACTGGTATACTTTTCTCCATCTGTCTGGATGGCGAGGATCCAATGGTAGGCACTTCTCACCGCAGAATACACAGTGTTCTTTGAAGCTGAATTTCGTTGTACCCAATCTGCGTGATCTTTTGGGCGGTACTACTGCTTCTGTTGCAGAGTTGTCATTACTCTTCTTTGTGATATATCTTTTGAGATGATGCTTAGAAGTGTAAGTAGATACACAGCTTTTATGACATCTTATAGAATCTAGACCATGCAGTTTATCAATTAGCCCATCACCACGCCTTATACTACAGTCTCTGATAGTTTCTACTCTAGCAGAGCCACAGTTAATGAGGTTAGGGGAAGTGTTGGAGCAAGCAAAGAAGCATTCAACATCCATGCTTGACCATGCTGTCTTAGCTGACCTGTAACGAAAGAATGTTCAAAATAATTACCGCCACCAATGAGCATGCATATTATCATATAATTATTGGTAATTTAAAGTATATATATTTCTAGATACCTTGAAATACGAAACTACTAACATCAATGACTTCCTTGACCCCTAAAACATAGGTATAGACACCAAGATAATTTTTCTGTCGGCAGTATTGAAAAAGATATGTGACATTAGCGTGGGTGACATGCCGCGTCGCGGCCATTTTGTTTTGGCCCGTAATAATTTTTCCCCAAGGGTGCTGGAGTGGCACCCGGCTGATTCCTGTTGAGGACATGTCAGAGCACCAGAATCAACAATAAAACCTTCTCCATACCACAAAACCGGGTTCGGCCCCAAAACACCGTTTGGCAACCGGACTATTTCCAGTGTTAAAGATATGTACCACTGTATTATACTGTAAGCAACTAGTTTGCTGAGAACTTTGTCTTTATGCCATGAGATGTAATGGCACCCTAATCTAACCCACTAGACTCACTGAGACTAAAGAGTATATGTGCAATATGGAATGAATGAAACAAACTGTCTAATATGAAAAATATTAATGTTGCAAAACTTACCTATTGTAGTTGGACTGTGGGGCAGGCAGAGGTCGAAGATATAGTGTCAGGAGCCACTTTTTACTGGGGTAACCGCTGACACCCTCAAGGCGGCATCCAGCTGTCACCGTCTCCCTCTCACACCATTGCTAGAGTTCACTTTCCCTAAGAATCCTTGCATGTCTAACTCATACCTCTTATCAGTTCTGAGTCACTTAGTTCAGCCAACACGGCTCTACGATCACGAAAACTTTTCAGGTGGCGTCGTCTCCAAGA